>NW_008751821.1:655048-737058 GCF_000715545.1 Opisthorchis viverrini | reverse complement strand
TCAACACCTGTGCACGGAAGCTTGTGCATGGATGTGATAACTCAAATGAATTTTTTTTCTGTGCCTGAGCCTTAAAGTCCAATCTATACCCGAACGAACAAGGTCGAGGAAAAGACTAAACCCAATGATATAGTGGTATCATCCGTCATCTCCATTGTGTTCCGGCAAAATACCACACTTTCCTTGCACAGCATAATACGGTCGTACACATCCGTGGCTGTCCAGTGAGAACCAGTTCAGACGTGACGAACATGGAAATAGTACAGGCGTAATGGGGTCAGAGACTGTAGAAAGCTTACATCAAGTCAGTCTTTGGTCCTTGTGCTTCTGGATCCGAATATGAGCGCTGGTATCCCAAATGTACAGTCCTTTCTTTACAGCTTGCGAGATTCGCAGTTCACTGGTGGTGAACAGTTCGTGGTGTGTCGTCTCCGAATGGCTAGTCTATGCTGCAGATAGTAGGAGTTTTGAAACATGTAATGCCCGTCTGCATGGCCTGTCTAGGGACATATCGCTCGAAGAGCCAAACTTTCAATGGCTGTTCCGCTTGCCATGTTCCTGTCATGACATACAATATCCAAACTTCTGGTACACCGGCCATTTAGGTTTACGATCGGTCATGGTGTCTGACTTGGTCTTAACGACGCAGCCGGTTGTGGATCGAGATACCCTCGGGTGCATGGACGTACACTTTCTAGAATAAAGAGGGAATCTATTTGGGATCAGATCTGACCAGTGAACGCACGTAAGACATGTCTGAGCAGTGACCCCACATGAACTCGTTTAGATATTACAAATGAAAACGTTGGAGGATTTGTTGATGAAACCTACGCATGTCTCGTCACCTCAACGGTGGTATGGAGCAAAACATTTTGAGTTTTGTGTCCACTCACGGACGTTGTTCCAGACAGGCACTTTTATACAATCCGCTAACTGTGACACCCGCCATCGACAGACGGTCGATTTTAATTTCTTCGTCGGTCGTCAGAGGGTCGCTGAGATTGGAGGGAATCGGACAATATATCGTCTCGGCAACTTCTGTGTCAATAGTTTGTGGTCAGAAGCAAGTTCCCAGGACGTTTACATTCATGCAAAAACAGGTTCTAGAGGACGCAGATGAGGTCATCATGGGCACCAACATCGATTGGGAATGTTCCAGGAAGGCACAACTCACAGCAAAATGTAGCATGCGTATCTTTGAGTCCGCACTGGTCGTTTGACCAGGAAACGTTTCAAACTGACTAGGTGACAGTCCGGGCAATGGTGAGCAGCTGCATCATTCTCTTTATTTCAACAGACACACCGCTTCCAGTTATTTGCCAGTGATATTTGACTGCAATCTGTCAGTTGCGTGGCCTCTGGTGAATTTATGGGCAGGACTCAGAGTCACACTGAGAGTGCAACGGGGTGGATGGCACTCTGATGAAACAACATTCAAACGGGATGTTTAGCCACCTGAACACCGTGTTATCCATGAGTCAAGTCAGTGTGGCTCAAACAAACTGGGTCATAGTTACCACGACTGAGGATCCCATTAATCCGGGCATGTGGAGTCCATCTTATCATGATAGACCTTCTCCACACAATTCGAAGTCTTCACCTCTCACTGTTTGGAAACCTCTGAACTTCATTTGACATCTGACAGATTTATGAACACGTTCTCCATTGATTCCGATTTCCGAAACACCAGTTTTTTGCTGAAACGGAAGATCGACCACCTCGTGACAGGTTTCACTGGACTGGCAGCATTGTGTCCTCTAAAGCTGTGATTTGGATACCGGACCTTTGAAACATGTGTTCTTTGCCGTTAGGCTCTGGCACCATTCTATTTGTCCTGCTAGGTTATGATGTTCCATGTCCTGGTCGGGGTCCAAAGTTTAAAGTGATGCTTCTCCGTGCAGATATTATCTTCGCGCTGTGAATGAATCCTGGTTTTTAGGTCCATACAGCGTACCTGGTTTGTTTTGAGGCACTCAGCCATCGGTTACTGACCTGACTTGACCTGACCTGCAAGGTAACAGGTATGAGGATTCCCTTGAGGAGTTTTGTTAGAGCAGCAGGCCGGCAAAATTTCCTGTACATTCGACGTTGTAATGAGTAGTCTTTCTCCAATACCCATAAATTAGGAGACGGATGTTCTACCTCCAATTCTGATGCACACATCCCCTGTGTTATTAGTCGCACTGCTCGATTATCCTTACAAGTGTTTTGACATTGTTGGTAAGAAGATGTTGTCACGATCAGCTTTTGAGCAATCGAGGTGTACGGTTTTTGAGGAGGAAATCTCTCCAATGAACGTCGGAGTTCCTGCTACCATAGAAATGGGAACGCTTGTTGCATAAAGAAACATGCTATAACGTATTATTGAGTTAATAAATGCTACTTTTTCGGACTTCAGTAGACGGTGATCTTAGTAGCAAATGTCGGCGGTCAAGATTCGTCCGTTGTTTTGCACTGACTGAACTAATTGGTACGTGCTGCGAGCATAGCTCCTTGTTTAATTTGGCGCATTGTCTTTCATATTCTGTGTTACAATTTTGCCAGTTTACTTGGTGGGGTGATACGCCGCAATTTGCTCTTCACGGGTATTAATATACAAAGTTTTCAGTAATGATTTGCCACCGTGGACCGGTAATTGGTGGGTTGTTGAGAACATGGTGACTCGCGTTTTAGAACACTTCGCCTGGGGACACTCCTGCCAATCGTTATCCAATTGTAGCACTCGAAGGAAAATGGAGTCTTCTGAGTTAGTGAAATGAACTGTGAGTGATGTTTTATGTTCCGGCAGGGTGTAATAAATTGCACGCAGTCCAAATAGTTTTATTCCCACAACCGTGCGAATGACTTTTCCTACCGTGAATTAATCCTTCGTCTAGCAAAATATTCTATGGAAGTTATCAGCACATGCAGTTTAAAACTTTGCGAGCTGATGATGGTTTGCTTTGTAGCCCTGATCACAGTTGACAGGCAAACGGATTCAAAATGTTAGGGAAACCCTAATGTCGAAATACAGGTTGGTGAAATATTAAATTATGTTCTGCTTATTCTGCTTTTTTAGTATTCAGTGATTGTAGAAATCCTTGAAAAGGTTACTCGCGGCAACCAAAATGTTGAATTATATCATCTCATTCCGCTACACTCTGTTTTGACTTCACATTTTCCATGTTATACACCAAATAGTGACCATTCTTCTGAAGACCATCCAATCCAATTTTGGCAAGGAGCTCCAGAACCACCAGCTGGTGATTTGACTGACTGAGCAGCCTTTGTACTTCGCCAACTTCGCAATTCATCCCGGTAGAACTTAACAAGACCTTGAGTAACTTTGAGGAAACTACATACTAACATCTATGGGGATCATAATATGGGGATCATATGGGGATCGAAAACTATGGCTTCATTGCGGCTAGCTTTTAACAGAGAAAGATTACTCGCTCGGTTTCGGCTGTGTCAGCAATGTCGAACGAATCAGCTAAGCATTTTGCGGAATAAGACCCAGGTAGTAAGTAGTTCGGTCGTAGCGAATATACACTCGTTTGCAACCAATTTGGTTCTTTCGAGAGACTCACCTGGAACCCAGCTGAATCTCTCGTTTATGATTCAGCTGGGTCCCAGGTGAGTCTCTCGAAAGAACCAAATTAGTTTGCAAATGAGTGTATATTCGCTAATTTCGTGCAATTTGGTTTCAAGTAGAACATAAGGTTGACGGAAACCCGGGGACTGCGCCTACCTGATGAGCCCCAAGAAGGACGAAACCGGTCGTGGTCTGTCGATGGAATTTCAGCAACCTTATGAGTAGTACATTACAAAGATAGTTCGGACGTACTTTCGCACGATATGTCCCTACACAGTTTTCTGGTAGACGCGAATGTAGACACTCTCAAACTTGATGAAGATCTGATGAGTAAGCGCGTGTTGATCATCATCCCTTCATTAGTTGTTCTCTGCCATTTGGCCGTAGGAATATATGACTGTAATAGCCAGCATACGCCGGCTCATTTCCAACAAGCAGATGCACTTGAAGTGAAACAGACAAATATTACAAGTTGGCACCTCATGCAGAATATTTGTGATATCTAATAGCATTGCTTTTACCCTTATTATTCAAGTACACCAGCTATATGGTTGTCAGCCCACCAGGTAAGGCAAATAAAAGCATAACTTTACATTCACCTGCTGTGAAGCTTCAAGGAACCTTTTAATTAAAGTGACACTACACGCTTCGGGAAAGTCGGGTCATTCATGAATGTTCCTCTTTCAAGCTTCTTACTGTTAAATGTATGGCTTGTTGGAGACGGCAAGTAGCCGTTAGCTTGAGGTCCTTTCACAAATGTAACGATGGCTAATACCTACCTGATTTCCGGATTTTAATAAAAGATAAATAGGTTTTGATTCCTTTCATAAAGGCTTGGTAAACAATCGTTCGATTTTTTATTTGGGCAGCGTTTCGGTTTTGACACAAAAGCTTCATCAGGCCAATTGAACAGGTCACTAGATTGGCCAGGTTATAAGACAGACGGGGAATCAATCGTCATGACCTATGCAGACTATCACTTTTGGTCAGTGTTGAGTATCAATTAATGGCTTTGTCGGTCAGTGTGGTTGTCAAAATCTTGCGTTAATGTATCGCAGGAATTTCAAATTAATTCTGATCGGGTTCGGTTTCTCGATCTTTCACTTTAGGGTGTTTCAGTTGATGCCACTGGTGGATTTTCCTTGGTCTTTTTGGGGTTGTGAGTGCACCCACAATTTAGTTTGACCCGGGGGCGGGGTGAGGTCAAGTGGAATTCAGACGATGACTACTCCTCCTTCTGATGACCGTACACCAACACGTGTCAGCTCGACTGATCCAGAACCGTTATCCACACGCTTGCCAGTTCCACGCCTTCTATTCTGTTAACACTGGGAGGCTTGGAGATTTGTACCGCCTCGGCTATCAGTCTGTGTCGTGGACCGTAGTCCTCGCCTCAAACACCCAACATTTTGTAAATCTATTTTTGTCCCGTGTCCGAGTGCGTGTTCCGCAATTGACGAGTCTTTCAGTAACACTTGAGTTCATCCGCGTTTCTCAGCGGCCTGTTTATTTTTCTACTATGCTCTCCGATTCTGGTGTAAAGTTCTTTAGAGACCTTGGTGCAGTCGTTACGCCGGTTCTGTTTGCCGGGAGGCTATCCTTTCACCTTAAAATTTTTGTTGCTAAGATGGGAATCACGTTGACTCGGAAATTAAACCTTCCACTATTGGAGCAGAAATTCCCCAATGTAAAATTCTCATGACTACGATGAACTAATTGGAACAGTAGTATACTGAACTAAGGTTCTCGTCCTCACCGAACTTTTGCAGCGAAGCCTACGTTCGGTTCTTTCTCACTGTCCTCTATGAATCACCGATTCACTAAAGCATACAATGAAAATTGAGATGAGCATGTAGTTTTTTATTGGTTGCGAAGACACCAAAAATGCCATCTAAACACGCCTGATTTCAAATGTTTTTCCCTAATGGCTAAACGTTTATTTGTCATGTAGCAAAATAATCGGAACTTTTATTGCTCATCTTTTCCACATCGTAGCTAAAGAAACCTGTACTACCCAAATTTGTGCCAATTCACAAATGGCATGTTTTGCCCGTGCATTTAACTGGTCTATTCATCCGCTCAGTGTGGTGAGTTACAAATAGTTTTCAACTTCCCTAGTCATTGTCCAATGTGGTGATTGTTTTTCATACAAAGTCCTCGATCTCTGCGAAAATTGTCGACTGTTGGCCTTGCTGCAACGCACTTATTCCGCTGTCTTTTAGACCTTTTAGTAGGCTAATAACACTCTCAAGAAGGAATGGCTTCAGCGAGATGAGTCCATGTGTGTTGCTGCGGCTCATTATAAGGGTTCTCTAAACCTCCTCAAACTATCACCTCACCGCGATAGTTTTTCATGGAGCGCACTTGCAGAAAACTTGCTGCGTATTTAAGTAAACTATGCCGAAAAGCTTTTCAAATTTCGACCACACATGATTGAAGCAGTTCTAGTCCGAATTTCAGTGGGATTTTTGTTGACTGAGACCAAATAGGTCTAGCCTAAGGCGAGAGATAGATCATTGAGAAAACAAAGGCCAGATGGTTTGTCTCTCACTGATCAAGTTATCTGAACGCCGTCTGGACAGATCACCATTTAAAACAGATCTCTTGTGGAAGTATCTACTTTCATCAGTCGTGTTTTTTTGTACCACGCGAAGCAGGAGGCCTGTGCGGGTTCCCTCAACTGCATCCGGGTCAGTCCTATTGTAACAAGGTACGATTCAGTCACGAAAACTGAAAAAGTCAGTCGTCGGCTTTATTTTTCTTTACTCGTTGGTCCGTAGTAGTTGTTCGCTGATCCACAGGCTAATGGGTGAGGACGTTCTATTTTAAATGAGCTGGAATGACCAAATCACAAAACCACTCAAATGTTTCATACATGGGCAAGATAAACATGAGCTGAGTGATATTGTGATGAACATAAGTGATACTTTATTCATTGCTCTATTCATTCTTCTCTTGTTTTAATATTCTATATGCTGCACATATACGCAAATTCGAAGACATACGTGTTACTTGTTATGCTGCACTGAATTCTGGAATTCTAGTTCGTCTGGTTATACTGATATACGTGCGAAACCTAATTTTCACAGATATTTTTCGTTGGCTTGTTCAGGCTGATTGAGGAGAAATTGAAGTCTTGGATGCTCATCAGAAAAGTAAACCGGGAAGTGGTACATCGCACAAGAGGAACTAGCAAGGAGACGGAATGACTCTGCAGCAAACAGCTTCCGAAAGCGGTATGATAGGCAGTGTTCCAGGTTGCTTTGCCTGTTAGTAGACTCTCCAAATAAGTTGGTTGGAACAGTTGACTACTTCAAATGAATAGATCAATGGTTGTGAACTAGGGTACCTATCAACTCTACCCTACTGCAGGTCAATCACTATAAAAGTTACTCCTTTAAAAAAACAAGACGACCCCGATAAGCTCAGTGTTTAATATAGAGTTTTTCTAGAAGATCAATACTTCAATCAATTTTGGAACAGAACGCAGGGTTTACAACCCATTCGGAAGGTGACTTGCTCAGAAAAATATGAACTGGATCGATTCTTCTAACCAGCTGCCTCAAGATGAAAAAAATCAGTGGTCGGCGGAAAAAATGATGTGTAGTGTCACAGTCAGCTGATCGCATTATGAAGTAGCCTTTGAAATACGACACAATGGACGGTCGCTGCCATTCGACTGTTGTTCAGTGATGTAGCTAGCCTGTTCACAAGCAGATGTGAAGAACGACTGAACACTCAAGTCACGAATATCAGTGAATTTCAGACAATAGAAAAGTGCAATATAGGTTGGCAACCTTTTCCATGCCAAGGGCAGTTTAGAATCTGTCCTTAACACTTAAAGTATTGACACAAACTATACTTATTCATTTTATTCTGAGTTTGTTTCTATCCACACACGCTCCAATTAGTATATTTAGCGTTGTGTTGTGTTCGCTGATCTTTTCACCCTTATACTACGCTCCTTCTACCCATTAAGGTAGAAGTTCAGATAAGTTAAATGCCATAAGTACATCCAGAGCTGCTGAGCTGTTTATTGCTTAGTAACCCAAACACAATACGCCCACATCTTACTCAGCGACTCCCCGTTGAGCATCGCAGCAAGATATGCTAGTGATAAATGGTAATCTGTTTGGCCTGATGGGTAAGAGAAAACAATAGCGTGGGATGGGAACAATAAGAACAATTAGCGCACACCCTCAGGGCACTAAACTTCGGTCCACCACCATGATCATATGACAGCTAACTTGCTTGGATAATTGATAACTTTGTTTAATAGTTGAGATTTGCTATATTCTGATAGGAACCACTTCAGCACAGATGTACTAGAACCAAGCATAAGTATCCAACAGCGCACGAAGGTACACGTTTGAAACATCACACTGCGAGGTTGTTATTGATAAAAGCTTGTCAGCGGAGAATTGGCTGTGTCGCATTAGCATCACTATGGTCAGGTACGGTTACCAGGCAACGGATGTGATCTATGTATAACCAATAAAGGACAAACGATCACTTCAACAAAGTCTTGTTTTTGCACCAGCTGGAATCAAACAAATAATGACCATGGCTGGGCAAACCTTCGGTTGGTTTGGGCAAAACAAGTGCTAAACAGTCAGTTTATGTATGTCTAACAGTTCGCATGCGATGTGAGAACTAGTCAGTAGGAGGTTTGAACCGACTGGTTAAAATAGCTTATGAACTTGGCTTTGATGGTTGACTAACGTGAGTGCAGCTGTATCTCTATTTTGTGTCAGTCTTTTCTTACTGAATGTGATGAACCAGGTTGCTTCGTGTTTGCAAACGAGAGCATTCGGCGATAAGACTCAAGAAAGGCGAGACTGGTCATGAGCTGTTGAAGAGTGTCAAACAACCTTATAAGTAGTGTGCTGCTTCTGGATTTTGAAGTTTCAGTAGAAAATTCATCATGTATGTGAAGCTAGCCTGAACTGAAAAACAAAATTACTATAGAGCCGTTTCGTGCTTTTTTTAGAAGAGTCCGAAGTGTACAAGTCAGTTAAGTAGCGCCGATTATTCCCAACAAGAAAGATACAGTTTCACAGTACTTTTCAGTAGTGCATGACTTTATCAGTGGGGGGAAATCACAAATGAGGTATTCTAATTCTACTATTTCTTTGAGACTTGTGAATGAAAGTTATTTTCAAAAGATGCAGTGTGGGAAACAAGCTCCAAACACGGTATAAGTAACGAATTTAGTTTGTACCAGCATTTTTGGGGGCGACTGTTTAGGACTTTCGAGATTTGTGGTTTACTCACTTCCACTTTCAGAATGTAGGCCTCCCAAGGAGAAATCCACTGAACACACTTAATTTACGCATCATTTCTATCAAGTACCACCCCCAATACGCATCCGTCCGCCCCGCCTCCCAAAATTATCGGTGAATGAAACTGTAGCAGCTAGAATCACTGTAAGGCAAGTACGCGGTTTTTACAGCTGCTTTTGCTACTGCTGATGATGATGATGATGATGATGATGATGATGATGATGATGACTAATGGGATAACTACCGACTGCGAATAAGAGCCAGCCATACCCAATGCATCAGTCAAAAATTAAATCGATAATCAACACAAATGTTGTCATCTCACTTAAGAATTTACGCTCCAGGTTATAGAGGCTGGAGTGACACTAAATACATTTTTTCAGCTTCTGATTATTTTAGCTCATAGATATTTAGTATAGCCAAGTCCGGGTGCCACCCAGGTCACCGATGTTGTTATCAGATGCCCGGAGGATGCACTTTATTGGCTATATTTTCTACTAGTTCTTATTAGTCAGAATAATAATCTAAGCCACGTATGCCTCCATCGTCCACAACTTACGGCCACCTCCAGCGCAGGCGCTTTGTTTCGTATCACTGAATTAAAGCTGTCGAATCATGCTCAGTTTCTAAATACAGCCTTATTAGTTCAACGAAGTCAAATCATGTACGCATCTGACTTAAAAATTGAAGTATCCAGCATGGTTCTTTTGAGCAGAAGAAATGTTGAAAAACTATTTCATAAAAATTCATGGTCAACTGAATTATCTTATATGTCAAAAATTTTTGAATCTATTTTTTACGGGGAGCAGGAATCCATGAATCGGTCACCAAGAATAGTGTGGTAAGATTATTGAAACTCGACAAAAATCAAGTTTTTATGTGAGCTCCCTCATCACCACTCATCCGTGCAGCAAAATTCGCACGAATGTTTCTGTGTGCGTATCCTAGGTTATGTTATTGGCCAGACAGCCTAAATAGTAGGATCACACATCAGCTGCGCTTACGAAGAAAACTGTTCTTTGGTCGGGAAACATATGAATCAAGATTTGTAACAAGTGGGTCCTTTTATTGCTATCTTCTCTTGGAGGAAGAAAATCATCCATTTAGGAACTCCCCTGCCGATGATAGTTCTCTCCTGTGGTGGACCTTCTTTATTCACGCCTGTGTACTGCCAAAACGTCACTACACCAGTTTCTCAAAAATTACGAAAAATATTGAACTTTGCAGGAACGTTCCTAATAATTATTTAGCGGTTCTTGGAGGAGTTCGTTTAGCGTCACTGGCACCGAACATTCCGAATAGTTATTTGGATTTAAGGCTAGTGCTCCAACGCAGGCTTTTTGATTGTTCCGTGAGGTCTATTTTCAGGTCATTCATGGGTTTTGCTCGTTCATCATCAGTTTTCAATCTCACCTTTCATTTGTATTTATCCGAGTATAAGCAATGTCGCTTGGAAAAATGCATAATCTCTATCACATTTATCCTCACAGTCAGTACTCCGCTTCAGTCATGGATCTACATCGTTTCAAGGTCGTATTTGGGAAACCAACATCTGTTTACTCTCTCAGAAACGGCATCGTGGAAATTAGCATACAATAGCTTAGTCAACACTGGTAAACTAGCTGGAACTTGTATCCACAGTGCTCTCCCCTTGGCTCCGAAGGATTAGAGCTGAGTTTTTCTAGGATATTCTGGGTTCTGAGAAGTTTCATTTCCCACTGCCACAGCTTCATTTGTAACATTGGACAGTTTTGTGAACTCATTTAAGGATGTTCTCATTTCATCTAAGAGGTTCTCTCTACCCAGTAACACAGTTCCAGCTCACTCGTCACAACACAGTATGAGCAAATCTGCGTCATTTCATTTAGTCCGCGAGAATTAAACGAGGACAGTGTAACGCATTTGAAACTCGAATGTATCTGCTTGCCCGTTCCTCATATGACCTTATACGTGCCCCTCCCTTTCTCTCTTCCCCCATTGCAGGTACCACGGACGAATCACCACGGGCCCTGGACAGGGATGAGTACCCTGCTTGTACACCCCCCTAACTGACCTTGACCCGACCCTGTACACCCCCCGCCTCCGGTTTCGGTTTCGCTCAATACACGTGTCGTTACACCCCCCGCTTCCGGTTTCGGTTTCGCTCAATACACGTGTCGTTACCACACTCCGGCCTTCTCCCTTGTTCCACCCGACCTGTGCGCATGTGTGCTGTGTATACTGTGTGGATTCATTAATACCAGTCCGTATATCTGCACATTTCAGAACTGACGTGTCGTCCTCTCGAACGTCGAATACCGCTGACTTCCTGACATCCCACGCTACAACAGCTTACTTTTTCAGTGTAAAAATAAGTCTGATGTATAGTTTGTAGACATGTTTTTGGGAACTTGCAAGTGTTACACAATAGGAAACCGATCAGTTCGATTTTACCTGTCTAGTATATAGTGGGGGGTTCTAAGGATCATTTTATTCGGGGTGAAACATCTACACTAATAATGATGTAGTAGAGTACCGCAAGTTTGAGTAATAACGCAGCAGTGACCACGCTTTCGCAAGCCCGAAGTCTGTCACTGTTAACTGTGGACATCTTGAGTGTCCGATTTTTGGACCGGGTTTGAGCAGATTTACATCCATTATGTGGTCAATGACTTGACGAAACTCCTAGGTAAAGTATGTCGTCTGCTTCTGATCATGGACTCCCATCAGAGCAGATGACGGTTGTCCATGATCAATCGAAATTGCAGGTCAGAGGTCATAAAAGTGAACAAATTTGTGCATGTTTTTGGCTTCATTTCGCAACCTCCTTTTTCCGTGTTTATTACATAATCTCTGAATGTTCCCGTGACAAACTGGTGGTAATTATCCCTGAGTTGCCGTAAGAATATGGGAAAAAAGTTCACGTTATTCAGGTTGTAGGTTATAGCTAGTGTATTGTTTCATCCGGGGTTTATTTATTTTCTATAGGGTTTGATTTAATGATTTGTATGATGTACATGAAGGGCTCTCGCTGAAGCTTCCGGTTAATTTTGACCACCACAGTGGTTCTGGTGGTATCGATTATTTACTCGCCTTTCTAATACGTCCTGGTTTCTCTCATCTGAATAATGTTCGGACAAGCGTGTGAATACTTCGTGTATTCTACAGGGAAAACTATATAACGTGCGCATTTTTCTCATTGTATGTCGTTTAGCATGCTTTTGAGTTATCCCAAACGAGATTTAGTCTAATACTGAATGGACTGTTGGTATGTTACATCCGAGTGTTCGACCAACTTCTAACCAAAGGCAAATTATGCTGAAATTCCCAGTCTTGTAAGTCGAGCGTAATAAGTGGACGGATGCCTCCAACAAAACAACATCTGTAACATGTGTTCAATGCGTTTCAGAGCGCTAGTACCTCAGGAAATCATGTGCTGGTGTGTGTACGTCCCATTGCGTTGTCTAGGTTTTTGTGCATTCCTTTCCCCATACAACTTGGATGTGCGACTGTGGCTATTGATCGTCAATGCATCGACCAACATTCTGCGTTCCACTTGGTTTAACGTGGTGGTTCGGATAGAGGTTCATCCGTTTTTGACAGGGTTGCATAGACAGTAGCTGTCAGATTCTTGTTCTGTAGGAGTGTAAACTGGAAGATTCTTTTTGCAGTCAGCAGTTTATAGCAATTCACTTTCCAGAGTAGTGAAGTTGTCGTTTAAGCTGGCTCTGGTGTACGGTCTTAATTTGGCTTTCCAATGAATGGTACAAACAAAATATATCCCGTTAGACTAAGAGCACATCTACCATGAGACCCACAGGATAAAAACAACCAATCAGGTTAGATGGATATCTTGAGCAAAGGATTGGTAGTACGTTGCGATAAATTACAGTTCACTGTTAACCCTAAAGAAGTGAAAATTTGGTGGGAGGATTTCTTAAGTGCAGTCATTCTGAATGGAGCGATCTTATGCGGCTGAATTGGAAATTTGATCCTAAGGAATCATTGACATATTTATCACCTTGGAAATATCACGGATCATTCACGCAGATATAGTAGTCTGGTGTTGATTTAAACGTTTGCCAGAATCATTGCTGATACGGTGCCTACAAAATGTCGCCTCGTAGTGGCTAGCTCTAACTTAGTTGGCTGGAATTGTACGCAGGCCACCGTTTGTTGTAGCACGTCACAGTTACCATATGAGCAAATTTAATTAAGCTATACGATAGGATAAATTATCGCATAGTACCTCGATAAGTTTAGAGAATCGATGGCCGTCACCCCTCAAAAGGTCATTCCACAGTAGAGCTAAGTTGTACAAAAATTGCACGGTATTTGGGAGTTAGATGACATCGGCTGATCACCACTCCAACGTTTCCAATATTCCCGCCTTTAATTTCTACTTCATGCATATGTGGATCGCTGAGTATCCGAAACAGCTGGGACAAATCGAAATAGCCTGTCATTTGATGAAAACCTTGTTCTGCTTTTTATTTTACATCCCACAAAGAATTCTTCCTAATTCAAGTCACGTTTATGTAACTTATGCGCTGTTTTTATTCTGCGCGTACAGATCTAAAACGCCCATGTGAAAAATCACTGGTGCTGAATTCGGTGGATTGTTATGGGGTAATAAGTTGCAACCATTCAGGTCTCAGGCTGTAATAGACTGGGAGTCGATCTTATTGGTAGGGTTAGGTTTCCTGGAGGGAAATCAGGCCACAGTGCATTGTGGATTCCGCCTGCACTTGAACTCTGGTAGCGTGAGGGAAAAGAACACATTGGTTGGTAGAGACCTCTATGCTCTGCAGACGCAGAGGAACTGGGTGAATGTTTGCGCAGGAACTCTTCAAGCTATGTTCTTGGCGTTTGGTGTAGCTCACAAAATAAAGCTATTGGCGGCAGTGGTATTTAATACTTTGGAAGGAGGCCACCGGGACATATTCTGTGTGCTACAAAGTAGAGATCAATAGATGCTGGTTTGGAAACCATGATTGGAAATGGTGGCTACGCCAAGTTTTAAACCATAAGCATCACGATTAGATCGTATGTTCAACATTGAGTTTGATATTAGCTGCAACAACGTGTCTGAAAGCATCCTCCCGTTGGAATCGGTGTCTTTTTTAGGAGCAATAGGTGATCTTTGAGAATGAACAATAGCCCGAAGACGTCTCAGGGATGAAGATGAGCCCAGAAAACATGGGTGCAACTTACTGCATCGAAATGGGAGTGTATGGTATTCTTTTGCTGAGTGACAGACGATTAGTTCGCGACAAGTTGCATCAGTGGGGAGTATCACGTTGGTCATGCAGAGTCTTCTTTGTTAAAATCATGGCACACCGATTGGAGTCCGTTAAATCTCTCAGTTTGTGTGAGCAGTCGATCGACAGGTTCCACGATTATTTCAAAGAAAACGAGGAAGCTGATTAGGCTGTAGATGAGTATATCAAATCTTCTGCTATTTTACTAGATGAGTATACCATTTTCCAAACTTTCCTCAATACCTAAGTAGTCCAGTGGATGTTGAGTAAATGGTACCTCGTTTGGACGGACAAGGTTGTGCAGTAATGTGCCTGACTAAGGCTGGGTAATAAATCCTTGAATGCTGTTTACGTTTCGGCACATAATTAGTCGAATGAAACTAGTGGACTACAGTCATAAGTCATAACGAGGTGAAAACAGAATTTTAACTCCGTAACTGAGTGTTCTTTACGATAGTATTAGTCGAATGTAACACGGCCTAGGATGCCATCTTATAAAATCAACTACGCGTAGATCAATCAACGAGTGGCGATAAAACAACCGTTTCTTGTCACAATATCAAGCTATTATGAACTATTCTATAGAGGTTTCGTCCTGTCAGCGGAGCCAACCTATCCCGAAAAGCCGAGAAGCAGTACTGGCATGTATCTCACGAAACTCAGAGTTTTGAATCCCCGTACTTCGGGCCACTGACTGAAAACTTAACCATTAGGCAAGGAGCCGCTGATCAGCAGTTTTATTAGTTCAAATTTGGACAGGGCGTAGGACTACTCATCCTTCAATCAAGGAAATCATATCACGTGTTGACTGACTCTTCGAAAGATGAATTTTCAGATGGAAGTTCCACCCACCTTCCTCTGGGATACCGATTGAAGGGTGGTAATTTTAATAGATCTGTTAATGGTCAGTAGATATTACGTTCTGTCAGAGAAGCGAAGCCATAGTGAAAGGCCAAGAACTACTGTTATGAAATGCTCCGGAAATTTGAGTGCTATTCTTGAATTCATAGCTAATTGCTGATTGCAATTGGAGGATAATAACACCGCGGCTTCTGTTTAATTGTGATCTGTTTTGTCTGGGTCTGATTGGGGCTAGTTGTTCTTGGGACAAATGTCTTGATGCCGACCTACTTGAGGGTAATCGTGGAGATAATTTTATCGGTAAGCTGCATGAGGTTTCATGGCAACATTTGACTACTAACCTGTGTGGGAAGTAGTTGCCTTCCGTTCAGTTTATGGTTGAATTTGTGAGCAGTTAAATTCGAATAGTGGGAAACTTTTTCCCTGCTAGTTTGCTCACTCTTGGCAACAGGTATTGCAGAAAAAGTTTAGAAGCAAGATCGATAAGGGTTTTAAAATCACTTTTGGAATGGACGAATCGTGAGTAAAAAACGGGAGACTTAGAACTGGGTAATCATGAAACTCCAAAGAACATTAGAGGCAAGGTCAAACAGATCACTTTTAAAGGAATATTCAGTGCAGACTGAACGAGTTTGCATCTTATCCGTAAATCGCACCCAGAATGTAGAATGCTCAGAGGTCATTGTTGGTGCCTATGTTCGAAGAATTGAGGAGAAAAGCCATATTCCCTGGTTATCTTAGCAGTCCAGTATAATGTCAAATGACAAAGTGGTTAGATAATGTGAGTAACTTAGGCTGAGTTTCTCAAATTCAAGTAAAAACTAAAAAACACTGAGAATTCACCGCACAAATGGCTGTAGACTGTACTATGATAAGAGATAGTTGGACCAGTTATTTAGTGTAGTGTGCCATTGCCTGGACAGGCAACTGACCCATGAAGTAGTTTTTGCTAAGCCGTCTCCAAACTGCTGAAGATACTCTGAATGTTCTGTACTGCTCAGTCACCGAAAATTTTATTGGGTCCAAAGGAAACTTCAGTCGGGGGTGAGTTGGAGGGTAAATTAGGAATAGCTTTGTGAAGTAGTGTATGTCAGTTTGGATCTTAAAACTCAAGTTTAGAGGCGCTCAACATGTTTGAGCGCAGAAGTTACAAACTTCCAAATTGTCTATGCCGGTAAGGCAGAATGGAACTTAGGAAAAGTTCGTTTAAATAAAAAACACTTTTTGGAGCCTCCTCAGAACAGGAGTTAACCTATATATGGTATAAGGGAGTTAGGCAGGACTGTTATATTTGCTGTTTTAGTCAGACAAGATTTAAACTGGGCGTGATGAGATGTGTTGACACAAAGTGGCGTAAAGTTGTACCTTACAGATGTTGGACTTCCGTCGCGAGTGCGTTTATAAGGTTGAAATTAGAATAGTGTTGTGGTTTACTGAGTGCCTCACCAACTACTGTCCTTCTTGGAGTACCCCTGTGTCCGAAGACATGCTCTAGAGTTCTAAAGTCAGTGCAGTAAGCAGTCTTTAACCAACTAAGGAAAATGCTGGTAAACGATAGGTCCTGGGCGGATGAATTCGCGCAAAATCAAGCATCGGAATAACAACAGATGGGCTGTAGGAGTACTATAATATGATAGCCATACTAAAGGGAATGCGTTGTGTGTAGCTGTACATAGTCTAGACTTCGTCCTTGCCTAGTGGCCACCTTTGGAACCTCAGAAAAAGCCAGCTTTCAGTAGATGCGCACCTCAGAATATTATAGCGTCATACACAGATTCTATACGCTACCGTTTTAAAGATCACTGTAGCGAACGAACTAGTCAGGGCGGATTTCTGTTGAATTGCCTGTAAGAAATCTGCTTGGGATGTTGATTCTTTGAGCCATGAGTAGTCTGTGCTAAGAAGTACTGCACTGAAATGCGTAACTTGAAACTGTTACTCCAGAAAAAATATTTTGGAAGTTAATTGTTGGGACGACTGCACGTGATACTTTAGTGTGCTTTCATTGATGATTATTTATTGCCTTTACTGAAACAACTCCAAAGTGAATGAGAAATCCGGTGATAGTGCTCCATAAACTGTTGGAAAAAAACTAGTAAGGAACTTTAACTAACGTAAACAAACGTCATTTGGTGCAGCCAAATGACCCGTGGAAATTCGCAGGACCGTTTTCCTCAAAAGGTGAGATGGTCTATTGAGCGTTTCTGATGACTAAATGTTGATAAATGTTCCCCACCTCAGTTATGCGTCATCGATATACTGGTGACTCAGGTTTAATATGATTGGCTGTAGATCCGGCAGCTATTGATCTGCTCGCGAAGTGTGACAATTTGTTTGTCATACCTGACTGTTGCCACCACTCCAGTGCCTTAGTGGGGAAAAAGAATTCGCCGACAAGGAACACAACAGTTTTTTGCGTGACAATTTGTTTGTCATACCTGACTGTTGCCACCACTCCAGTGCCTTAGTGGCGGAAAAAGATTCGCCGACAAGGAACACAACAGTTTTTTGCAAATAATCGAGTGCGAAATTAAGCGGCCTCGCGCACAGTTTGACCTTAATCATAGGCTGTCTGATCGGAGTTTAGTAGAGTTTTAGGGGTCCTGGTAGAGTAATAATCAGGAATTTGACCTTCCTGACTTTCCTCCACGGGGATATGGGGACACCAACATTTTGCAGTTTGACAGACATTCGTTCCTCATCTGCTTGCGTCCACATAGTTTTCGAAAGATTGGGTGATAACCCTTGATTTGGCTTGCTTTTTGGTCTTCCACTGGAAACTAGTGTCGCTTGGGACATGTGCTTTGTCACTGAGGCAACTGTATCTAGGTGTTTTAGAGCGTCTGCGGGCATTTCCGTGACGGACCCTTCCTAACATCAGAAATCACTCCCCAAACCAGGAAACTCATCACAGTACCTCTCATCACCGAAAACTCATCTTTCGTTTCTGAAGTCATGCCAGTAGAATAGAGCACTAATTAATGAATCTGAAACGTTCTCCTTTATGCCAGAAACTGTGTACTGTTGAATAAACTGATGATATCTGTTTTGAACTAGTTCATTTCGATCATGTCCCCTAATCTGAAGTGTGGCATAGAGTGCTGCTTTTGACGGGCTTTTGGGCGCAGTGCCTGTTGTGCCCTGAAACATATGTTAATCGGTTTGATACTGCCAGCAGCAGCTTTCTTGTTCTCTTGAACTTCTGCATCTACGTCTTCTTAGTAAAGTGATTCTTGAAGGGTTCGTTTTCCTGTCCACTGAGTATACTCATTAACGAGGTCGATAGCTGTCCTTTCTCGAAACAAACAGTATACTCATCTGAGCTGTAAGTGATTTTCTATAAGCCGGATGGACTTCAGTCATTTCACGACGCAGATTCCTCGGGATTGTAGAACAAAATACTGTGGATATTCCAAATGCGAAACTTTGAACCAAAAATGGATTTGTCAGCATTTCACATAACCGGGTTAGATTTCTTGTCACAAATCACATCCGTTGTCTCCTATCAGGAAACTCATCATAGAATCAGCTATCTCATAGTCTGAGGAGTTTGATTTACAGGATTTTAGGTCAGAAGGCAGCTGGGATATTTGGGAAATTAGAATGACTTGAACAGAATATTCCCCAAATAATTATCTAATAAGGCGGACGAAAAGAAGTGAAGCCAATACACTGTACAAACACTGCATGGGTTGCATGTCCCGACAGATTAATCTTATCGGTGTTCTTTCCCCGTGTTGCCGGACAAATGACTTCATTCTTTGTTTCGGTTTGCTTCCATACTTCATTCGTCTGAAGGCGACAAACAGAAGACGAAGATGGGTGTCTGGTAATGTGTACCACACCGAACTTTACCATACAGGTGAGAAGTTTATTCATTCACATGGACCAGGGTAAATATCAGGTGAGAGCTGACGATGGCAAGATGGCACATAGAGTGCGAATTTACTGACCATGGTTTGAACTCAACCTCTCCCTCTAGAAATCTTCTGTCTAGGCTTGGACAGCCTGGTAGTGCCCCAGCTCTCGTGCTTCCCGCAGGTGACATGGCAGCTAGGCGCCGAAAGGGTGCTACAGCTGAACAATTTTCTTGTTTTACAGCTGAAGAAGTCTCAATGCACATTATTGTCTTTTTTATAGGAACAGTTGACATGCATCGGACGGATTGATGTTCATTAGCGGGTAACGTCTTTCTAGACGAGAATAACACACCCGCACCCACACTAAGTGCCCCCTGAACTTTGCAAATATACCACTGTGTGTGTTTGTGGATGGATGATCTCCGATACGCATCTGCCCACAAATAGTGGTTAGATCACTGTGTCCCTGTGCACAGTCACAACCACAGCCACCTAGATCCATGCAACGCGCGCGGTGCACATGCCCGAGCGGAATCGGATCACTTGGTCATTAGCGCACGGAAACCAAACTAATATAGAGGCATCCGTGAGGGTCCCATTTCTAGCTAATACCCGTCAAAATTAAGGCTCCTCCGACTACTGATCAGCAAACCCTCAACTCCAGCGTCATACTACAAGATGATATTAACAGTGTTCGCCAAACTACTGGTCTACAAGCTGGTTATTCACTATCACCGAAAAGGTGCAGTGATGGGTATGCCGCAGAGAACATCGTTATGGTGATTTACCTATGAGAGGTGAGAAACCTGGAGGAAATGATGGGTGAGACCAGCGCCTTGATGTACGAAAAATAACGCTAATACTCATTGTTGTGCTCTAATACTCCGATTGGCTGGTGGCTCTCAGCAGGCTTCCGAGTATTTGCTCACCGATCTCATTCCCTGCCTTACCTTAGTATTAGTGGTTCACATATGGCAGGACATTCAGTTCCGCGCCAACCGCTTGTGATTTACTTACTGTGCTATTCGTTTTACATAGAGGATATCCTGATTCCAGCTGGCTGCAATAGACAGAAACTCTTCTATCGGAAGCAAAAGCACAGATCACACGATCACTAGGCATTGCGTAAGGAGGTGAGTTCCCGTGGTTTACTGAGAACCAACCGACACCTGAGTGGTTGCTGCTACCTAGGTGACCCTACAACAATCGGCGTTACAGAATTTCCTGCAGGATTGTTCCTTCAAACGTTGAAAGTACCAAGTAATAAGTCCCACAGAGTAAAATGTTGGTTATGTACGCCAGAGCTCATCCATATTCTACCAGTCGAACCTAGTACGCCATGCTGAGACCATAGCTCTGGAAATATCATATCCGGAATCATCCAAAGAAACAACTTTGACTTGGTATTCAAGGCTAGAAGATAAGGCTGTATCACTGATATTGATGAATACATTCATTTGAATATCGATTTGGCTTTGACAGCAGACTCACCTGGAATCCAGCTGAAACGCTCATTCTTAAGAGCACCATAAACGAGAGATTCAGCTGGGTTTTAGGTGAGTGACTCGCAAAGCCGAATAGGTTTGCAAATGAGTGTATTTTGCTAATTTTGCGCAATTTGGGTTCAAGTGGAACACCAGGTTGACAGAAACTTAGGGCTGCGCCTATCTGATGAGCTCCAAGAAAGGCAAAACCAGTCGTGGGTTGTCGAAAAGTCTCCAGCAACCTTATAAGTAGTGTATTACTTCTATAAAATGTTTCAGTAATAGTTACTTAGCTTGAACTAAGGCTAGGGGACGGACATTAAACAAAGTGGGAAACAAGCAGTAAGTAAGCTGAATAGAGGCTTGACTAACCCGACCACCTGATGGGCCACAAGAAGGCTGAAACGTTGGTGAGCTGTCGAAAACTTTGAATTCGGTTGGCATACATTAGTTTATGTTACGCACTCCAAAAAATCTATTTGAATTACTTGCCAACTAGTCCAATTCCATTTTAATACCTTGCATTCTGCTGGCGAAAGCGTATGCAACGCCTCTCCTAGTGATTGACTCGAAAGTTTTTGTTCATTCAGTGTAGACTAATCATTAGTTTATGATGAAGAAAATTCATCTATTATGAACGAAGTGTTCAGCTGATTTTTATGAGTCTCCCGCCAATACCCAACAGCTTTTAGGCGAGTATGTAACTCCACTTACATGAAGATTGGCCTTTGAGTACATCATAGGGTGAGCTGAGCCCTAAGTACAGTTTTCATCGATTTGTGATTTGCGAGGAAAACCTTGTTTTTTCATTGTATAAGGGTATTTTTGTGGTGGTGAGTGAAAATACTAAGATCCCGACACAAGCTGAGAGACTAACGGATGTTTCTTATAAATTAGATGATCCGTAAGCCATGGACGATTATTCATCCGGAATGTCGATATGTAGACAAAATATTGTAGGAAATTTGTATGATGGTTTTAACTATGTCTGTTTTGTACGGACGGCAATGGAGCCTGAGAACTACCTGTCAGAATTAGCAGTCCCTTGACATTGATGAGTTAAATACAATTTTTAAACGATTATTTTGACTTCAAACATCACAGCGCTGAAAAACCGGTCCCGGAGATGGATACAGACCTTCATTTGCAAGATGAGTGATGCATTAAAGAAACCAACAGGGTATCCTTCATTTTTTACCCAAATAAACGTCAAAATAAGCATGAAAGTCAACTTCGTAAGATGCACTCATTGGCATACCAATTTGGTTTTGACGTGAGACTCACCTGGAGCCCAGCGGAATCTCCCGTTTATGACGTTCTTAAGCACCTGAACGTGTTGCACCAGGCTGACTCGTGTTTCAGTTGGTATGATATTCGAGAATTTACGATAGACTGCATAGAAATAATGCACCATTCATAAGGTTGTTGGAAAACTCTTCAACAGCCCACGATCGGCTTCGCTCCCCTTGGGACTCATCAGATAGGTGCAGTCGCGGGCTTTCCGTCAGCCTTATGTTTTACTGGAACCCAAATTGAACTGAATTCGACATATCCAGTCATTGGTAAGTCAATATCATAAGGCAGGGATTCAGTTGTGCCTCTTGTGGAAACCACACCGATTTGCAACTAAGTGTATTAGACGAAGTACAAAACAGGATGTATTTAACTGAGTGAACAAGAAAAGCGGGTTCGAACTTGAATACCATTAGTCAAAACTAATTTTTGCTAAAAAATAGTTCTTTTCATGTGTAATGCCTAAAAAATTGGCGAACTATGACATGCACATAACAGGAGGAAAAAGAGTATTATGAAAACTTCGATATCGCCATTTAATTGAGGGATTGCAAGCAAGGAAACGATTTAAAAGCCAAGATAAGCTATTTCGTGACACATGTATGGGATTCAAGGAAACAGCCTTTTCACAGGATGAACTCAGAAATCGAGTTACTTTCGTTAGAAGTAAGGCAACCGCAACTTTCAAACTTTCTAAGATGTTGATGATTTTCAAGGGCGAGTTCCAGTTGGGCACTGTTCTCTCGAAGGGAAGTCAACGAAAATTCTTTCCCAGAGAAATTCATGCAGCCACCACCCAATTTGTGTATTCACTCATTGCGCGAGAGAACCATGGCCTGAGGGAATTCATACACCGACAATTCAGGAATTATCACTACGGTGTTTTACATTTAATCCCAAATATTTTAAGCACAGTGACTGTAATACCACCGTCCTATGTGTAGATAAACCAGTAGTCTGACCAATAGTGCTGTCAAGTTCTTGAACAGACCACAGACGTTTTCTTCTCCTCACCGGTGGTACTGTTTCTGCAAAAGTTACCGGCTTATTGCCCACTGAACACTCTGTTCCAAAGATACGCCATTTACTGACGAAGCAAAGTGCTCTCGCGATCCGTCCAGTCCTCATTGGCTTAGGCGATTACATTCAGTTTGTTGTCCGTCGTCACGATTAACACTCAGACTGTATTGCCCAGCTATGTTCTTATCACACCTAAACACACGCACTGAGGCCTCTATGAACTGCCACGCTGATCCCTGTCGCAAAATCTTTATGTCCGCGAAGTGTGTCCCTAGCTGGAGTCTTGGGATTTGGGTGCACGGGTGAGGGCGTCTCATCACCCATACGGATATCCATCAGTTCATCTGTACTGCATTGGGTAATTTCCTTTTTAAAACTGCCTACCAACATGCATGTCACATGTGTTTTTGGAAACCGTACCGCAAGGCCGAACGTGTATGCAACAAACATGGGATTTAGGCTCCGTATTCGCTGATCGACATCTTTCCAGGAGCATCGAGAGAACAGAAGGGAGAAGATGGATTCCAATTCATTGTGAATAAAGACGAAGCTCAAATTACTTGTCTCAGGGCGACTAAAAAAGTCACCCAGGCAAAATATAACGTAAACCTGGATAGGCAAGGTCTGATATCGCAAAATAACTGAAAAAATGAGTTGATGTCCCCAATACTTCTTGCTCCAGCCCACCTAACTGAAGCCTTTAGGCTCTTCCATGTTCAGGAAACAAGGGTCCAATTTCATTTCCTTTCTAGGATGGAAATTTGTAGGTCAAAGGTGACTCAGTTGTTCAGCAATTAAACACACATTACGTTTGCACTTTCAACTCTCGCTGGCCTGTCTACTACCACCTTTGGGTCGCATCCTCGATCAAAGTTGGTGAATTCACCGATTTAGAGAAGCCGCTGTTCACAGCAGTTTTGAATTATGCTTGACTGAAGTAAAACCCGAAGTCAAATTTAAATCTGCGACGTTCTGATGTTAAGTAGTCTCGGTTAACATCATGTACAGCCAACTGTAAGTATGTGGCTATCTGTACAGGACTTGAACTGAGCAACATGGTCTTGTGCGTGCACGACTTATGAATCCGACAAAAATCACTTTATGATCGTTTCGCATTAGCTGTCCAATAGTCAGGAACTTGCCAAAGTTAACAGCAACAATCATGGCTTCTGCCTGTAGAGTTGACATCCGTAATTCAGCACACTATGATCGGTATCCCTGAAAAACCTGATCCAGCACACGTGAAGGCCATATCTCTGTATCAGATACAGTCACCTACCGACAAGTATGGAGCCTGTGAGAACGGGTGCTGAATTTCCGTAGGTTGTTTTTGTGTCATACACTAGCGGAGTTTAGGCTAAGGTAAGATATCTCACAAAATCCATCCAAGTTGATTGGATGGATTGCACCAACATATATTTTGAATCTCACCTCAAAACAACTAGAACCTTCGCAAACACCAAAGCAGCGGATTCAGAATATTATATGACCAGTCTGTTTGGACGCTTACTATGAAGTGTATTACTCCCTAGTTCCATTTCGTCTGTTTCACTCTACAAATATTTAGCCTCTCAAAGAAAAAATTTAGGCCTCATCGATGGATGTGCTTTGTTATAAGATCCATGTCTCAGTAGAACTGATCGCAAGTGTCTCTACTAATGCAGGCGACCAGCTAAAAATGACAAATTTTACTTCTTGATAAAGGACTAATTACGATGATAGGGGTTCATAACCAATGATCTTTCTATAAAAACTATGTGTGTATTCACGACATCCGGTATAATCGCCCAGGAATAGAGTTTTGAATGCGAAGCAAACACGTTATTTTCACTAATCCGACATGAAAGCGGTCAGCCACCCGATCTCCCACTAACTAGGTCGAGGGAGCTATCAAAATGTACTCCGACATTGCCTGTGTCCAGACTTGAGCGAGTGGAATTGGTCAAAATCATAGCTGATGTGCTAAGCAACCAGCTCTGTTCGCAAACTTTTGTTTTGTCTGGCTGTTTTCTTGCACCTTTGTAATTTGCAGTCGTTAAATTTGACAGTTCAGTAAAAAGTCGTGAACACCAACGGATATTTTAATGATACCTTGATCCTCCAGGTATGTTGGAATGTGGTTTGGGAAAATGCGCTTATCCTATCAGGTTTAAGTGGTTCTCACAGCTTTTATTGCGAAGAAATTTATTGAAAGTGTTTCTGCAGGTATAAGCAACAAAAGCATTGTCTGGAAACAGCACAAATGGGAGACCAAGCTGGGTTCCAGGTGAGTCTCTCGCAAAACAAAAAGTTGTTTGCAAATGAGTGTATTTCGCTAAAAGCTTTGCTTTTCCAAACAGCGCAATGAGTAAGAGAATCTTTTGACTGTTCTCTCTATACACAGTCACATGACGCCCATTCAGACGATCCTCCTCTTCTCCTGACGCAGTTATTCCGATGAGTCCACAGCAAAGGTTTGAAGCACCGGACTTGACTTTTGCTCTTATCAGAGCCCATTGACACTTCAAATCGTTGGACGTGCCGGAATTTGAATTCCGAACATCTGACACACGGGGGCGTGTGCGTTACTTCCATCGCACATCGGAAGCGCCTGCACTAGAACATCTGTACAGGCGAACGTGTTCAGACAAACGTGCTCCTAAGATTCATCCGGCTACTTGTCGAAAACCTGGATTGCAGTGACGTGGAGTGTTGGTGAATGTGTATGCCTATGCCGCTCACTTTGAGGGAAACAAGTCCCATGCATGCAGATGTGTTTTCAGATGAGTAGAATGTTTACATGTAACAAAATACTCATAATGTTGCTGGAAACGTCCCGACAACCAACGACAGCTTTTGCCCTTCTTGAGTCTCATCAGGTAGACACAGTCCCCGAGTTTCCGTCAGCCTTATGTTCTACTTGAAATTAAACTAAATTTGACAAACACATTCACTTGCACATCAAATTGGTTTTCATGTGGAACTCAGCTGAATCTCTCTCGTGATATTCTTCACCTGAATGCGCCGCACAAAGGCCGCCTCAAGCTTCAGTTGGTACGATATTCGAGGTATCGCAGACATCGTTGTTTAGACGCAACACATAGCTCATAAGGTTGGTGAAAACTCCTTGACAGCCAGTGACCAGTTTCGCCATTCTTGAGGAGCGCCAGGTAGGCATGGAAGCCGGATTATCGAATGTTGTGCAATTCGTGTTCAACTAAAACATATGGTTGTCGGAAACTCGGTCACTGTACTTATCTGATGAACCTTAAGGAGGACGGGACCGGTCGCGGGCTCTTGGGGGGTTTTCAGCAACCTTATGAATAGTGTTACGTCTAAACAACAACGCACTGCGTTATCTCGTATATCGTAATAACTGAAACATGAAACGGCTTGGTGCAGTACATCCAGTTATTCAATTCAAGGTTAATTCAAGGTTTAATGGTCTAAAAAGCAATTAACTTTGCAACGACCATAGGGTGAACGTATATACACAAAGGGACGCAAAAATATGCGTAATGTTTACTGAGTATCACATGGAGTTAAATAGTTCCAGATTCGGTTTGGACATAAGATATGCATCTAAATTGTTCTTGAAAATGGTTCTAAAAGACAACAACTCTTTCTACGGTCACTGCTTTGTTCCCTAAGTTAGGTAAGGAAGAGGGAAAAATCATGTGGTTTTATTTGTATTCGGTTACAGGAGATAAGACAACACTATATGCGCCGATAAACAACCCTCCGGGACCAAATCGAAAGTTAGCTCCACACGGTTGGGCTAGAAGGCGATTTTGAATGGCATCAGTTTTATAGGTGACCCGGGGTAAAACTGCTCTCTAGCTATTTTTCTAAAGGAAATTATTCACAAGGTTGCTGAGAACTCTTCAACAGCCCATGACCGGCTTCGCCCCTCTTGTGGCTGATCAGACAGACGCAGTCCCCGAGTTCCCGTCAACCTTGTGTTCTGCTTGAACTGTTTGGGATGAATACACTCATTTGCATATCAGCTGAGTCTCTCGTGAAAACCAAATTGACTTGCAAATGAGTGTATTGCCCTCTAGCTAATTTACCATTGAGAGATTGAAGGAGCGCAGAACATTTTACCTGCTTCCATCACTGATTGGACGGCCGGCTCAATTACCCAGACGTAGCATTTTCTGTTCTGGTGAGTTAAATACTCGATTGAAAATTCATATTGGTTGTAACGGAAGACTCAACTGCATCCGACTGAAAGTTTCGTTGCTGACACCGGGAACCGTGTCCATACAACAACAGAACTGTGTATTTTGGTGTTTCAAGAATGAGTCGTTGTCATTCACGCAGATTCTCATACGCATTCCCAAAGTTTCATATTTGTGCTGTGAAAACAAGCGTACAAGCATGCGGTGTCTTTGTACTTTTTTCATCTTGGTAGCAGTAACACTTCCTTTAGGATCCTTATATTTCATGTGGTGTTCCAGGTCGGAAATTCGGTAAGAGCAAAAATGCTTTCAAACTACTTTAGACCTCACTCGCTAACATGCACTTGCCCTTCTACAGTGAGTTAACTCATTAATCGAGGACTTACAAGAAACAGCATGTCTGTTCCACATTTAGTGAGCTTCAGGGCGGTTGTATCCTTTCGCCTGATTGGTACCTGTGTGTCTGTACCAAGTACCGCCGTTTGGCTATCCCATTGATTTGTAGATTTCGGCATGCATCATCCAAGGATAGATATCGACCGCAGTTTCACTCCCATTAGTCTGCCTGTTGTTTGCCGCCCTGAGGCGGATTTATTCACAGTCCTGTCCGGAGCATGTGAATATCACTGCTTTGAGGGATTTCCTTTACAGAAATGTCTGTGTTGTGCGTAAAGCAAGAAACAATCGAACATTACCACGGGCTGTGTTCGAGTGGGGACCACATTGGCATGTGTACTTTGTTTGGCAAGCAGGTCTAACTGCCTTCCCCATTATGCTTCTCACCTTTGGTTCCGCACTTCAACAGCTGAGAAATTTTCCCAGTCGAATTGGCAGGTGGGAGTAATTCCAATAGAAATAGGATAATGTAATCCAACTAATCTGAATGGGTTATATCAAGATAACGTCGAGCTGGTCCATGTGACACTTGGATCTGAGGGTTTTTGGTTGACACGCCATAGCACCACCCCAATATAATTCTCAGAATAGAGCTGTGGTAGGTGTCCTGAGGTTAATCTACGAATGGTAGCTCATGTAGTGCAGATTGTTGCCAGTTTTTCCACTGAGCTTGCCAATTTAGTTACAGATGCTTCACAACCAATCGAGATGACCTCATCAGTCGGTGACAACCACTGATGCACTCCGCTTCCTAATGACGCATCAGTGGTGAAGCTTTTGCACTTAAACTGTCTCGTTGGACTGAGCAACCTATGACCAAGCTATAATTTGTACTACGAACCCCGAAGTGTTGTACCTCTATTAGGTTCTTGACTCCACATCCAGTGGTCTTTACGCCTCTATTGGGACACTTTTCGGTCATTAACTTCATCCTAGAGATTTTTACACAATAGAGGAAATTCTTGACATGAAGATCTTTACAGCCATTGACTATGTCTATACATACGCTGCATCACCCACCATTCGACAAGGGTTATTGAGTCCATCTCAGAATATCTTCGAAGCATTCTGCTAGTCTCACAAGCTACGTCAATGCTTCAGTAATATTTGAACGGCAGCATAATATAACAAGGGACTGATATTACGGTGTAGAAATAAGGTGATTTCATGTTTTAGCCCATGCTAAGATTCGCTTATTGGTTAAGTTACTCTTCGAGAAGAAATCAAGGAAGAACCATCGCAGAGGCACTTAGTGGGTTAAGGATTTATGGGAGATACTAGACTAACCGCCAGTCATTTCTTCAACTGACATCCTGTTGGGTTTGTACAGTAGCAACAAACTCCGAACTACGGCCAACAGATGGCCCTGAAACAGAAATGTAAACCAGGTGCATGGTGCAGGCTGCGGCCTTGTTTAGAGTTGTCGCGGTTACAGTGACCATTATAAGACAGCCAACATGAGTAAGTGACGATGCACGCAAACCTCGACGGTTCTGAAACTTCGCTGATAACGTGCTGGGCGATGATAGAACCACAGGAACAACAAATCACAAGACTGAACCACCTTCGGCTTAAGTGACCTTAGTCGAGGGCTGGACTTTACTGGACAGAAGTTTGTGCCAACGTCGCAACTAAATCTTTACATACTTTGGGATTCACCTCATCAGACTGGCACTGTCCTTGGCATGATTTCGAATGAAACGTTTCTCTCTTTTCTCCCATATTCTCCTGTTACTCTTTCGCATTCATCGCTTGCATTCACTTTTTATGTTTGTGACCATGCTCTTCAAAAATAAATGATAATAATATGATATCGACCAACACCAAGTAAATATCAGAATACATCGCTCAATAAAATAGCGAAGTATTCGAAATAACTTTGTGACGCAATATTATGAGTTCCCTATTTAAAACCTACAAAAGTCAATCGAAAGATTACCTACCACCGAGGAATCGGTGTTGAACACGAATGTCATTCTGTCGATGATGACACCACATTGAAACTGTTACCCAAGGTTCACCACCACCAACCTTGCACTCAAACTTACGGGGAAGTTAGATGCAGTTCTTTCTGCTAGCACTTATATGAACATTGGATTCAAACAGGCTTTTGCCATTGAGCGATTTTATCATTTTGACGTTGTACGGTTGCATGTTGGTGCATTCTCACTAGGAGTCCGTAGTCTCATTCGCAGTATTAGAGATATTTGGCCTGAATGTTTCCAGAATCATCCGGCCCGGGAGTGAAAAAAAGTCAGCAAATTCAAAGGGACGAACAAGCAGTTTATCAGCTGGCACATACAGGGTTTGTGTGGTTAAGGGAGAAGAATCCACTTGAAAGTATACGACCGGAACAGAATATGTTGAATTCATCTACGCTCTGAGAGCCACAGTAGTTCCATCAGTATTTTCTGACTAGGATTGTACCAATTGATATCGTAATTTCCACATACACTCGCTCACACACCAACGGGATTATAACATCATTATGGCACGCAAGCGTGCCCGCGCGGTTTAAGACCCAACAACATAACCCATGGACAGGAGGCATGTGAATTCACGTGCCCTCGAAAGGAACATTTGCCAAACCCATCATGTTACCTTTCTCAGCCCGATGTTCATACGGAGTAGAGGGCTGATCTAGTGAAAAGCGGAGCAACCGGCAGTCTTTTCATGATCATACCGACTTCCACCCGAAGTCTCGGCCAAATGACAGAATTTCCACCCAGATAACCCAAATGAGACAGAAGTTATTCATCAAAAACTTACACGCCTCCATAAGCACTACCAGTGTAAAGGTTACTGCCTCAATCGGATGCTTGCGCTAGACCAGTCCTAGGTTGCCCTCCTTGTCCAGTTTTTCCTTCTTTCCATTAGAAGGCCTTATTCAAATAGATTGACATGGGTGCATAGCAGTGAAGAACCACTGCTTTCACTTTTGTTGCTGTCACTCAATGATGGTGATGACAAGAATTGTGACCGTCGTCCTCCTCCAAGAGCGGTGCAGATGACTAAAGTTTCATTAACTCAGCTTTCAAGGTATTGGGCTGCTCAATGAAGGTATTTTTTGCATTGGCCAACCAGCCTAAACACAGTCGGTGCTGTCTGTAAATAGGCTAAGCCCACTGGTTTACTTTGCTCTGGGATTCACACATCTACAAACATACCGAGAACGTGGTGAATTTAGCTTCGTATGACCTATTGACAAGCTCAACTGGTGTGAAACATCACTATTGATCACTTCAGTATTATTACTGATAGTGCTAACTGATTAATACTAACAATATTTTCCAGGAACACGAGTTCTTTAGTTGTTATGGTCAGGAAAACAACAGCCATTTTGACCGTTGATAGAAGCCATTCTTTACCAGACCATGCTTTTCAGGTCACCAATTTCTTTACCAGTGTAGGACTTCCAATAACATATTTGGGAGCTGCAATCTAAACATTAGATAAGTTGCGTGAAAACAGGCTGCACAAGCCTTACGCGTGCCGCTATTATCCATTCATCCCATGTATGTGAAATATTAAACCGTCGGAGTCTTGAGACAGATTGCTACGTACTGGACGATCTCTATTTATTGGATGCCAGATACTGTAGGCAGCTGATAGATGCCGGATAGAGAAAACCCGATCATTGACTTGGAGTAAAATCTGGAGTATTTCTGCATGCTAGAGATACCAAGAAGGCGAGGAAGTTCTAGTGTGTATGCAGCGGCTCTCGGTGATCATCATCATCATCGACAGCATGACATCAGTGTTCAACACTGAAGCTTCACTGCTCTCAGTGAAGGGAACCACGAATGTTAGTACATGGTAGTCAGTTACGTTCTGTTTTCCGTTGCACAGATGGGTGACCTTGGAGCCCATTCATGTTTCTGGCGAGTTACAGTACGTTAACATCACGGGCCCCTTTCCGGTGACGACCAGCGGAAATCAACATATCGTGATAATGACGGAACATCTGTCGCGGTGGGTCGAGGCGGCGGTCATGCCAAATCAGCGGAGTGGTAATGCATCACATCGTGGCCAATCATGGGGTTCCAAAAATGATCCTAACCGATTAAAATCCTTGCTTTGAGAGCGAAGAGTTTAGGAGTTGCTTGCAGAAGCTGGGCATCAGACGGCACCATACAACCCTCAAACAAATGGTCTAACCGAACGCAAGCACTGAACTACCAAGGAGTGACTGGCAGTCAAAGGGGATGACTGGAGAATGAGCCTGCCGATGGTGTTGCTAGCTCATCATGCTTCTATACAGCCAAACACAGGCAAGTCCCCGTTTATGCTGGTGTGCGGACGATATGTTGTTTAACCGTGTGAGGAGCTGTATCCATTTAGGGCGCGATTCAGCCGGGTCCCTCGGACCTAAATTCAAGCACAACCTGTGTGCCGATAGAAAAGCCGAGTAGAATAACAAAGCCTTAGAAATGGAAGACAGTGCATCCGGAATTTTACGGAAACTGTTTTACCTCATATACGAAATGGTACCTGAAAATCTGGTCCGTAGTACGGTCACCAAAGCTATAAGAAATTAAACACAAAGATAGGCCCAGCTTCTTGACCACCGAGATGAAAATTTTTAGCTACCGTCCATCTGGAAATCTGTCTTCGAACCAATATTGTTTGTTCAACCTGTTCAATCTAAATCAGACTGGATTATGAACGCCTCTCAGGTTGAGAAATGTTATTATGCCTTCATCTCTTTAAAAGATATCAAGCCATAAAGCCAGATATACCCCACCATTGTTATTCAAAGAGGTTGGTGATCTTGATTGGGCTGTCTAAGATAGTTTAGGAAATAGAAAGCATCCGGGACAATCGGGATTTATTAACCATCGTACCCTTATTAAATAAAGCGCCCAAAGCAACTTGCCAGTCGTACCAAGATCGCTGGTTCCAGAAACGCCGCATGCCCAACCTAATCCCGCGGGACGCAAATCTGTGAGCACTAGGCAGGAGACGGGTCAGGCGGGGTCGTCCTGACAAACAACTTCACATTACTTAAGCTTTACTTGACTTCAGATGAGCCCTCGACTTCGTGGATAGACAGACGCTTCAATACACAGTCGTCATGCCATTATATTTCATGTATAGCCTGCGCGATCTTTACTCACAGATTTCCCGTTATGGTCTGAAAAAGCTTCAAAAGTTTTCCCCAAAACTGGTGGTGCATGTGAGGGTCGTCTCCTATCCCCACTTCCACTTAATTTTGTCATCGACTTCATCGTGGAATGAACCACCTAAAGCACCAGGAATCTCGATATCAGAAGTACATCTGGAGAGAGATTAGTAGACACGAGATGGTGTGGATGATATCGTTGTTATTTGATAAACGTATGGCATCAGAAGTGGCCTTTGGTTTCGACATGCGCTTTGTATCTTTGGGATATGAAAACCTGAATAAAGATTTCTACTCCGATCGTGCTCCCGGAACAAGAGAACGAGGTCTAAGAGTTTGCTTAGAATTATATTTACCTTGATCGTTGCATAAATCATCAGTGTACTGTGGCGCATAAAGTCAACGCACGCATGATCAAGTCACGAGCAACAGCTACCAACTTGGTTCCTCCGTTCCATCTGAAGCAAATTTGAAGTTAGAGAGCAATGTGTGCAAAATGACCGCGAAAGCACTCGTATTTATGGCTCTGAAAGTTAGCTGCTCCAATCTGAAGACCGTACAACCTTCACATTATTAGTCACCGGTCTTCGTAGAGCGGAAAATTTTTTGGCTGCAGTACGTCAGTAATCAAATCATCTATAAGTGGACACCCTATGAATCAGAATCGCTTCAGTAGTCACGTTGGGGTGATTGGGGCGTATGTTCAACAGAGCCGTGTTTTCCAGTCCAAAGTTGTCGGCGAAACGTCCGCGGGCAGATTGTTATGTGGTAAAGTTAGTTGAAAGCTTTCCTGGGTGGGGCCCACGTGGCTCTACTTGAGCGCGGCTGGAAACCCCGCAGAATACGAGATATAACCAGTGGTGAGGTTGTTGTCATTTTCCACTAGGAGACCTAGTTACCACTTGCCTGTCTTCGCCTGCTGGCTTTTGTTTCGAAAGGTTCGCAACAGACTTCATGTTCTTTTGTTGATGTGGTCTTACCTAAGAACGACCCATGCGTTTATTTTGTTAGAGGGTACTAACAACTTGCGCCTGTCATTCTCCCGAGATATTCAGTAGCCCCTCTCTTTTGGCCCTCCACTAGGGTTGTCTTTTTCTGTGGCATCGGTTAAACACCAGCTACCACCACTGGTTTATTGGTGCATGTGAGGAGGATGATATCGTACCGACGACCAACCCATATGCATAAGTTATCAACACACATGGCATACACTGATGACGTACGGCTGTGGAGAAGACACTATGTAACCAAACTGGCCAAGCGCGGTCTCATCGTTGCTCTGTTGATTAAATTCAGTCGCCTGAGGTTCCCACAGCCTCTCTATCTACAACATAAAGGACTTGAGAAATTATTTCGGAAGCCAGAGAGCTTCAGGTACAGCCAACGAACACCTCGAACTGTCATAACTTAGTCACAGTTCGCACGAACCTAATGTTACCAATCCAAGCTTGACAAAGTCTAAAATATGCAATGACTAGTAAACCACGGTATGTAGAAAGAGTCGAACGATCCAAACTTCCAATTGTGACCCTGTCCACATCTATAAACTCCTGAAGAAAACACCCACTGTTGGATTCCGGTCTTACTACTTTATATGACTACAAACGACCAAGGTCAGCCATGGGCACTCTCTCCTCGGCAAACATTTCCGAACCAACCCTTGCTGTCCACGAAATTCCGTCTACTGTCACACGATCAGTTTTTCAGATGAAGACTGAACTGTAGCTAGAAGAGTACATGCAGCCCACGGAATTAATGCCGGTAAGATTCCAGATGCACTAAACCCAGTAAGATATCTTATGGGAGTGGATATCCCCAAACTCGTCCTACAAATATCATCATGGGCGGTTTCCGAACTTCAGCCTGTCACCTACATATTTGAATAAGTGCTCAAAAAGCGAAACTCGCGAGATCTTGAAAGCACCCTCCTGAGAAGCCATCAACACGGGCTTCTGCGCCAGTGTTCCAAGGGTGGTCTACTGATCCACTAGCCAGTACTTTTGTGAAACCGAGTTCGTTCGATTGGACAACACGAAGACTTTTAACTGGGTTCGATACGCCGATATTTTATTAAAGTTACCGGTATCAAACCCACACGTATATCTGTAACGATCGTTCCGCCACAGCTCCATTTGGATACCCGGCTACTATGCGGCTTGAAGAAAATATTCGCACCGAGCATTCGAAGTTTGTGTTGTGTTCGAACGACGGTACTTCCAGTAGGTACTGTAGCACCTTATCTCGAGTCCTGTAACCAAACTTGATGAACGACATCTTCCAGTGCGTACGCACCTAGAAGCTCCTTCAGGTACTTCCTCACGGTACATTTAATTCTCTGGTTTGCCTTCGTTCTGTATCTGACGCTGGTAGCGACATCAATCAATCGAGATATCACAGGCGAAGCCACTGGAAGAGCCCTGATGAGATTTTATCTGTTGCCAACTACGGATGAAACAACTTTCGCGTCTATTGTTTTCAGTCTGTATGTATTTCCCGTCACTTCGCTGTTCCACTTTCATTCATTCCAGCATCACGCTTCTCTTTAAGGTGTGATGACCGGATGGAGACATCAACATCGGACAGTCGCATTCTGGATGACGATCTTGCCCAAGTCGACGAGTATTGTTTGTAGGAGCTTCAGCTGGTCATTACCAACCTCTTCATAGTACTCTCATTGTCGGGTTCCAGTATCCCTCACACTTTATCGTGTGGAACTCACGTGAAGAGTTTTCTTAATTGAGGAAACAGGATCTTCCAATCTTAAGAACATGCTATGACACTGCAGATTCTCAGTACGAAGCAACGAACTCAGCCAAGTGTGGAATACTGTCATCAAATCTGGGGTGAAGTACCTTCTAAGCTTTCTAAAGTATATCGATTACATGCCGCTCATCCTGTTGCTACCTAAACTGGTAACCTGCAAACCTAAGCATTCCCTCGCTAGCTTTATTAAATTGCTACTACCTCCAAAGGAGCACCAACCATACACGTACCCAAACTTCAGTTTCGAAGTGAGGACGTCCGACGAAAACTTGAAGTCATCCGTTCCTCCCACTCAAGCTTTTGCAGACTAGGGCCAGCTTGCAGCTGCTTGAGAGCCAACCATCTACTGTTTAACTGCGGAAAAGGCCACAAGCTGCTGCTCCAGCATTCGTGCTCCCTACCGTCAGGAAGGTCAAACTACTATTACAGAATGCCGAAACCTACAGAGACCCTCAAGCATCTCCGAAATCGCAGTAGCAAAGCCGTCAAGCATTTAGTCCGGGAAAGCCAGCTTCCAACAGAACATTCACGCCAGCAAACAATTCACCAAAGGCCTATGATTACGATCGTCCGCGCATTTTATAGAGGCTCTCACCAGCCGAACAACCAACATTCGCACCCACAATGCTCTTTGTGAATCTTACAATAACTTGGTTGCATAAAGCTGTTGTGTGCCTTGTCGGCAAGTCTTTTTTCCGATAAAGGCGGGGACAGCAATTAATTACATCCAAATTGACCGTATCCCTTGCACTCTGCAATCCACAAGAAAGGTCCTAGGATTTTCATACAACCGGATCTGGGAGAAATAACTCACCCTCGATAGATGAACCGACCACACTGCATAGGTTGCGCTGGCTTGGCCACTTGCTGCGTATGCCAGCCGACCGACTTCCTCACAGAACTCTTTTCGCACAACCACGTGAAGGGTGGAAGGGAGCCGGTCAAACAATGACTTGGCAGTGAAGTATAAAGGTCATCTCCAGTAGACTCAGCTGCGCTGATCTTTGCCGTCTTCCTGGATGGGGACCCGAAACGAGCCACATCAACGATTACAGACATTGCCCAGTCGCACCCTCAATGGCGCTCATGCATACAATCCATTGCCTTCAACGAATAGTCCCCTTCCCGATTCCCTCTACTTAACAGTCCACTGACAGTGCTGTATTTAGGCACTAATTTTATCACCTCCCGCCTCCAATGCGCAAATTCCTATCTCATCTCGAATCAGCGAACGGAAATGTGGCAGCTATAACTACTGTACGACAAGCAAGCGGTTATTACAGGTGACAGTGATTAAATGTTGGGAACAGAAGTCGACGTTCTGAGCGATTCACGTTTAGAAGTCAGATATCACGCTATTTACAACTTTTCAAGACAGGTCGTTTTTTCACTGTTGCATCTACGTACTGGTTAGTACAGTAAACTGAAATCAGTCAATAATATCCAAAATGCGGAGCAACGGTATCCCAAATCCCGTTTGTTTAACGATCGCTGTATGACGAATATAGTACTAACCATCTATTGAGACAAAACCAAGGTTGAACCAACTAACAATGTATTATGTCTATCCTAAGGAATCAAACATCCTAGGCCTCCTCATTTTCTTCCTCTTCAAACTCTCCCTCCTCCTCTGCGGTTGCATCCTGGTACTGCTGGTACTCGCTCACCAAATCATTCATGTTAGACTCAGCTTCCGTGAATTCCATTTCATCCATTCCCTCACCTGTGTACCAGTGCAAGAAAGCCTTCCGGCGGAACATAGCAGTAAACTGTTCGGACACGCGCTTGAACAACTCCTGGATTGCGGTACTGTTCCCAATGAACGTCACCGACATCTTCAGTCCACGGGGAGGAATATCACAAACAGCCGTCTTCACGTTGTTCGGTATCCACTCGACGAAGTAGCTGGAATTTTTGTTCTGCACATTCAGCATTTGCTCATCAACTTCCTTCATGGACATTCGGCCGCGGAAGATTGCAGCTACTGTCAGGTATCTTCCGTGACGTGGGTCACAGGCAGCCATCATATTCTTTGCGTCAAACATTTGCTGCGTCAGTTCTGGGACAGTTAGTGCCCGATATTGCTGACTGCCGCGACTAGTCAGCGGAGCGAAACCAGGCATGAAGAAGTGAAGGCGAGGGAACGGCACCATGTTCACCGCCAGTTTTCGCAAGTCGGCGTTCAGTTGACCAGGGAAACGCAAACACGTTGTCACGCCAGACATGGTAGCACTAACCAAATGGTTCAGGTCACCATAAGTCGGTGTGGTAAGCTTCAGAGTACGGAAGCAGATATCGTACAAAGCTTCGTTGTCGATGCAGTAAGTTTCGTCCGTATTCTCGACAAGTTGATGCACGGATAGAGTGGCATTGTAGGGTTCGACCACAGTATCAGAAACCTAAACAATGGGCGTTGAAGACAGAAGGATTCTTACCTTTGGAGAAGGCACAACGGAAAATGTGTTCATGATCCTGTCAGGGTATTCTTCGCGGATTTTCGAAATCAACAAGGTACCCATTCCGGACCCAGTGCCTCCACCCAAAGAATGTGTCATCTGGAAGCCTTGCAAGCAATCACACGACTCAGACTCTTTTCGCACAACATCCAAAACAGAGTCCACTAGTTCGGCTCCTTCAGTGTAGTGTCCCTTAGCCCAATTGTTACCGGCTCCGCTCTGTCCGAAAACGAAGTTATCGGGACGGAATAGCTGGCCAAAAGGACCGGCTCGAACACTATCCATGGTGCCGGGCTCCAGATCAACTAATATAGCGCGAGGAACGTATTTCCCACCGGTAGCCTCATTGTAATAAACGTTTATGCGTTCCAGTTGCAAGTCAGAGTCCCCATGGTAAGTGCCAGTCGGGTCGATACCATGCTCGTCGGAAATTACTTCCCAGAACTAAATAAAGTAAAATAATAATTATCAATAAAGGTTACCTTGGCACCAATCTGGTTGCCACACTGCCCGGCCTGAATATGAACTATCTCACGCATTTTTGAACGGAAAAGACGAGGGATTCAAAATTCACTTGAAGCGCCACTTTATATGTTGTCTGGATTTGGTTGCTATCGCACAGTGGTGATACATTACGTTGGTTGATTAAAACAAACTGTCAGTGTAATACGCTATATTTGGGGTTGGAAAATTAGATTACGGGCTTTGGTGACCGGTAATATGTAAGTATGGCAAAGAAGTTAGTAGGAGCTCTTAGAAAGGCCAAATATGAAATCAAGTAGTGCATGTATTTTCTTCATACAAAAATCAGTCAGAGTTTGGCAGCATGAGTGGTCTGATTTTGAAACAAAATTTTGCGTTTCTTGAAAAAGAAGCTGCTGTTTACAGCTTATATTCGTTTTGAAGGATTGCATCTGGGTGCGCTCGAGATAACCTTAGTTGATTGCCCCTTGAAATGTAACTAGTACGATACCAAGCTGGACCCAGTTAGCATGCGTCCGCTCCTGTTTTCCGCAGAGTACTGTTGAATTTGGTCTCGCTTGGTGCTGTTGCCAATTCGAAATAAATTCATGCTATTTCACCACTTTCCTGAGTTATATGGCGTAATTTTGTAAATTTTTTCGCATATATTTCGGTATTTGTCTAAAGGATGACTGTCCAAGTCTTCTGACCCATTTGGCTGGGCCAGCTGCCTCAGTATAAACAAAACATCTGCGAAAACGGAAGTAACTACACACTTCCAAGTCAGGATAACAGTGCAAGTGTTTTTAAACCGGAGCGATTGGGGGCCCAATTTTATTGCATTTGAAGTTATTTAAGAGCGGAACCTCGAAGAATATAGCGGCTTGGTCCAAAGCCAACAGTGAGCTCTCCTTCATGAACGAGTTCCTAGCGAATTCCATCCCGGCATTCTTGTTTCCAACTCCCTGGAACAAAAGTCAGGAAAGCCGCGAAATCGCTGGTGAAAACGAGCATGACAGAGTCAGACGTGATTATTTGCAGAGAGTTCTCCAAAGTGACCATGATACCTGAAAATTGCGAATTCGTTCTTCGCCGCTGTTGTTACGAAAGTCGAGTACGAATCGCTTCTTGCAAGATGATAATAAGGTAAGGAAAAGAAGCGCACCTCCAGGAGTTCGCAAATTCTCCGTTCTCATCTGTCGTACGGAAAAACCTAAAATAATGTGCAGATGTTGAAGACCCCTGTTTGTTGGTCTGATTGCAAACGATTCATTACCAGTCGAGATGGCACCAACAGTGCGGATTTAGTGGTTTGCAAACCATTTGCGAAGATCCAGGGACAGCCCTTTAGAGGTGCGAAAACTGGGAAAAGTTTGTTCTAGGCGGAAGAGAAGAATTGAAAATATTTGGAAGCAAGAATCTTACAAGTGCGCTGCAGGGGCTCTCTTCAAGACTTGGAAGCAAAGCAAGCGTTTCTGTTATCCCATATAACGGCTCAATACATCTATGGGTGTAAACAAACTATGGTTGAAACGCTCGTTTACGAACTGTCTTGGAATCTTCAAAAAATATGTGCATTTTAACGATCAGCTTGCGCTGAACAAATGTCCCGAATCTCACTTACGAGGACCTGGCTCATACCAAGTATATCTGACGCTGAGATTTCATTTAAAGTTTTATGGATTTCACGGACTGACCTGAAGTTTGGGAGGACAAATGGCTTTGTTTATATGATTCTGTACCCTTCTGATACCCTCACTGATATTACTGCTCTAAACTTTAGTGACGCAGCGTGGATTGAATCTTCAGTGCGTGCGACCGATTATCTTCATCTCGGCATCGCTTACCGTCGTCTCTCAATTCCTCCAAGAGATGATTTGGGCAACACTTCCACATTTAGCACTTTTGCTGACGGGTGACCCCATTCTCAAGTTTTAACACGTAGCGTCTAGTGGGCTTTTTGGATCAACGCTGACAGCAGCCATGCAGCAAGTCATTTAAACTCAGCATGTCGCCACGCCAAACCCATGAAAAGCGGTCCAAGTATCATACCTGAGGGATCTGGTTGTCACTAATTAGAGAGGTTTTGTTGTTTGAATATTTATTAGGAATTCTCTGGAACATTGTGGCCAATGTGTACTGAATTTCGACTTCATTTGCAACAGGACTAGGAACCATGGACTTCACACCTGCATTCAAAATTTCCATCACACGGATTTCTCAGGAGTGTGTTTCGCCTTTGACTAACCTGAACTGAGACCAGCTTCACTGGAAGAGAACTAAAGGACCATTCCCGAAGCTGATGTAGCATTCCGTTTTAAGAATCCACTACAAAGTCTATCGAACTAAGGGTGACGAAAACAGATTTAGCGCTTTCTGGATATAAAGTCGAAACCATCTTTGGAAAGACACCAACAAATGGCGCGGAAACCCAGGTGACACTGAATAAGGTGCCAAACCGCTGTTATTAAGAAATCTGTCAGCTCAATTCAAGGAAGCAGGTCACGATACTATGTGTCGCCATGAGAAACAAAAGTGTATACGTAATTAACCAAAGCGCCGCATAGGAAACAAGTCAATGGCCTACTTTTTGAGGGACAACAACCTACGCGCCGCCTAGCAAGGGTAGCCGAGTCTTACAGGCTAGATGTTTCATCCAGTCCATTTAAACTTGACAGCAAATTTCCGAACAACTTACAATTTACAGGGGAGGATGTCGGTGAACACTTGAACATGGCAAACTCCTTCAGGGTTATAGTGCCAAAGGGATCTCATCAAAGTACCCTGAAAGAAAAATTGCCCGGCTTGGCACGAATGAAGCGATTGTTACACCATTAACGAATCTATTGTCCGCTTATCGCTGGGCAGCCATATGCCTACTAGCCTCAATAGCAGAGTAAACTAACGAATCCTGAAACTGACCGTTCTAAATCTACTCATTCTAACAGCTTGAAATGCTCGATGCAACACAGACTCCTCCAAAGCCATTCTCGGGTTCTTGGAGAGGTCAGCACAAACCAAAGACAAAGGTCTTATTTTTAATTCTGTACTTTTTGATTTCTCAAAAGAATTTGACTTAGCTGTGCACGTTATATTACTCCAGAAAATCAAGGCCTATGTGAAACAAGAAGGATTTTACGCTGGGCTATGACTTCGGTTTTAGGTAGAATGTTCCCAGTAAAAGTCGGGTCAACCCACAGCTCTTCTGCAGCAGTCTGCATTGAGGCTACTAAAAGCTTCGTCATAAGACCATTCCGCCTTCTGACCTACGCCAGTGACTTTTCTGATGTGCTATCAAGTCCATGTATACCTTTTTCGGACGAGCCGAGATCGCATATTTCAAAGGCCAACGCATTTCATGTGGATGTCGACGCCGCAAAGTAGTGGTCACTGGACTGGTAAGTAAATTTGGATGACGAACAGTGTGCCCATATGTCATTTGGAGAAACTCAGCAAACGTATTTGTTGTGCATAAACAAACATTTCCTAAGGGACTAGATATAAAAAGGATTTAAATATCTAGCTTTTTTAGGCATGTCTTTCACAAGTCGTCGTGAGAAATGGGTATAAAACATGTTTTTAACTTGGGTTGATGCATTTTCTACCGCATTATTCCAATGGAATTCTGCACACTCTATGGGCACTTCCTGAATACCTCAACCGAGTTTTTTCTATAGAGGAAAATGTTGGTAGCTCAGGTAGCGTAGGTGGTCGTTGGTTTGTTCGCCGAGTTGTGCAATTGCTCAGAACAAATCAGCGACCACTGAGTTGTTTACTCGGGATGCGAGCTTCATTGAGTTTGCCTAACGAGTACCTAGAAAGTTAGTTGTCGTCCTAAATTCGTTGTCTGTGGAACACGTCTGAAGATCTTTTACCTCATTCTTCTGGACTGATGCTTACTTACTCCTCGTTTGAACAAGATTTAGATGCTAAGTTTCCTACCGTCGTTCTACGGATTCATTGCGGTGACAAGGTTGATATTTCAAAGCGCACACGTTTATCAGGTAACAGTATTTCTCATTTTGGGCAGTTGGTGCGTAGAATCAAATTTTTTCAGAACCTTGTTCACATTGCATTTGGGATCCAATTCAAATCGATCTTAGGTGCCTTTTGTGTGAGTCCCTGCACTGATGAGTTAATTGCCCAACTCTGAAAACGTAGAAAACGGTGCTATATCTTTCTTCATGCCTGTGGCTTTCTGGTCAGCCAAAGCCCTTGAACAACAAGAACAAACCCGAATCGGGCGTTTTGCCCAAAAGCTTCAAGCAATCTGCGTATCAATCTGTGAATCTGCGAAATTCAGAAAGTGAACCACTTTAAACTGTTTTTCCTCCCTGCTCAGTTGTTTCAGCTCGCTGACACGTAGGAGAATTATAAAAGTAATAACAAGGAACTCGTAACGAATGCATTTTAAATATCTCTGTGTCCTCCGATCGAACGACACCTATTTAGTCAACAGCAAGCAACAAAAGAAAACGGAGTGAAGACAGTGATTGAGAAACCTCACGTTTCAAGGAATGATCCGGTCACAGGTTCGAGTAACTGCCTATATACTCTGGTTGTATGCTAAACTACTCTCTCTTGTTCGAAGCAGCGCTTTTTTTTGGTGTCACCGTTTGCCTAAAACCGGTGTGACTTCCAGCTCAATTTTAATTTGACCGTCAGGATGTACGCTATGGAAGGTGATGACTTGCAGTCTTCTGGTTTTTGCATACCATGCATATCTAAAAACCTTGAAAGGGCAGTGAGTAGTTTCTGTTAGTTACTAAAACGGTAATTACTTTTCTCCGTTAGTCTACTGCAAGTGGAGCTCACGGTGCTATCTACCCCTTCATAGGTGCCGGTTAAAGGAAAATTGAAAAATTGCATCCCCTTGATCTATTTTCTCAGTACATTTGGAAGCATAAGTCACGAAACGGCACCACTTAAACCTAATTTCACCAGCCACAGACTAAAACACCCAACACATACCGTTGTGATCAAACTGCTCTGATAGCCGGAATAGTCATTGTTTGGTTCTAGGGTAGTCGGGCAGCTTAAATCAACAATTTTCTGCCAGTGGTCCGGGCTGCCCTGCTCCATATATACATGGCTTCTCAGGAAGTCAGCCTCTTCAGTCTTTGACTGCGTATCAAAATGGTGAAATTATGAGCACGGTCTGTGTCAGATGTTGGTCTGACAACAGATGACCTCTAGTTCGGTCTGGTCGTCCGTAACACTGACGTCCTGTGACATGAAGCCTGTGGCAGCTGATTTGGAATATATTCCAAAAAACCCCTGGAAAATATGTCCACCTTTTTCGACGACAAAGATAGCAACAAAATGGTAAGGAACTTATAGATGACATGCCAGTCAGGATGATCGCTCAAACTCTGTCACTTGTTTGTGAGCACATAAGGCTTTCACCCAATACCCAATTAACATATTTTTCATTTAAGAGAATACTATAAATACCTTGCATAGACGTAAGCTCTTCTCGTAGTGTTGCTGAAAACTCTTCGACAGGCCGCAACCTTATGAGTAGTGTAATACGAGTATGTACAGCGTATCGCCACATCGAATATCGTGCCAACGGAAACATAAGGCGGCTTGGTGCAAAATATTCAGTTGCTTAAGAGCATCATAAACGAGAGTTTCAGCTGAGTTCCGGATGAGTCTCTCATCGAAACCAAAATAGTATGCAGATGAGTGTGCGAATCAGATTGTCAACTTTTGGAACGTGGAAGTTGAATAGGAGGATAAGAGGTTCAATGTGTTCATCAAATTCTAACCTTGTCCATTGGAGAAGGAGTGTTTTCTGGAATGCATCCGATACAACTGAGCTAGTCGTCAGGCGTTTTGTTCTTAAAAAATGGGACCCACTATCAGTCACGAAAACTGTCTCCAATTCAACACGATTATGAGAATTTCCCCAAAAGACTTGCATGAATCTGAGGATGCCTGTCTTGTGAACGGGGTCTTCGACCGGAAACCAGTGATTACTGAAGCCGACTACTAGTTCGAGAAGGAGCCACAATAGTCTCCGTGGATGCTTTGCCAAATGTCCATCAAAAATGGTCTTGCGAACCCTCACTGACAGTGTTTACAGCAACAAACGCAGCTTATTGCCTTCCAGTATACGGCAGAATCAACAGTAGACCACCAGCAGATGAGCCTTTCTAATGACTTTACTTCGTTCCATTCCAAGAAGAATGGGGCGCAGATCTTTTAGGACGGCATCGTCAGGAATCGTCAGTTTATCTGGGCTGACTAATGATTCTTTGTGGCGTCCTTTTGTGTTCGGGAGCTTTCAGCGTAGAGATGAGATTGTGATTGACACCGAGTATCAATTCAGAGCGGTTTACCTTGATGGGTGAATCACACTACGGACTCAACAGATGAAAAGGAGTGACCATTAAAGTTGTCAACATGTGTGATTTGCTTGACAGCCTAATGTTGAATATCATGATCAAATGAACTTAGTGAAATGCTGCAGCTTTGAACGGTGATGGTAGACTTTTCATGATCGTATTTGCTCCAAGGTCTGTTTGAACTGTAAAGTTGTCTCCACAGTCTGCCAGACCGCCAGGGTATCCCGTTCTAATTTCTGCGACATACGCATAGAATTGGATGAGCCTTCTGTTTGAATATGGCACCAGTACTCCTTTGGTGGAGCGTATACTTTATTATCGGTGCATTCATTCAAGTGTTATTTGACTGATGGTCATTCGCCTAGACTAAATACGCCACCATCTCACACAACATTGCTTGAAACAGTTCAACAATCTGGCTGGTTAGCTTACAACAGATATCGTTGGCCAGAGCTTATGTGTGATAATTTACTAAGCAAAACGGTAGACGGGAACAAAGATTGGCGTTATGGAACTGCTGCTCTGATCGCCCAATCGCTGACTCACGAACATTGAGCTTTCAGCGTTGTGTCTGGTGCACACACCTTCGTTAACGAACACACCCAGAGTACGAAACATAAATATTCAGAACTGTAGAGACATGAGTGTAGAACCGAGTAATTGGACGATATTCGATGCAAATCTGTCACTAAAGAACCTTATATGGTGTTGACGTCTCTATGGTAATTCACGGTCTCCAGGCAACAGCCATGAGTTCAGTTCAGTCAAGCTATGCAACCCGTAAGAGTGGAAACACTCTGACCATCACAGCCAGTGACAACGTCTTGTTTTAGACTATTGAACATGATCTTCGAAACAAACACTCATTTGCAACTCAATTTGGTTTTCACGAGAGATTCAACTGAATCGCTAGTTTAGGATATTCTACAACTTAATGTGCTGCACACAGGCCGCCTCATGATTCAGTTGGCACGTTATTCGAGATATCGCAGTATATTTTCATAAAGGAAACTACTCACAAGGTTGCTGAAAACCCTTCGACAGCCCACGACTGTTTTCGCCCTTCTTGGGGCTCATCAGGTAGGCATATTCCTCGAGTTTCCGTCAACCTTGTGTTCTACTTGAACATAAATTGGATTGTTTTAGAGGAATACACTCATTTGCAAATCAATTTGGTTTTCACGAGGGATTCAGTTGAGTCAAGGACGGCTTAAACTGGTTCCACCCATGAAAACGGGTTTGTATATCTTTATTAACGTTGCCGTGCATAGAACATTCAGATGTGGACTACATTTTCACAGTAACAACTGCTTGGATTGATAGGCATGACCCGTGTTTCAGGGATATTTTACAGTCGACGATGCTCGGTTTCGATCGATTGGACTTTCCAGTCGGGTAGCGCCACAAACGTTTGGACAGTTTTTTTGGTGGCCACTGGATTCGCATTCGATTGCTAGTTCCGGGAGAGTCCCATCGGCGTTGTCGATATACGCGCAATCATAGCTGCAATTGAAATGGCGAACATCGTGAAAAACACATTGATGGGGTAATCTTTGGATACGATTTTTGAGACGTATATGTGTTCTTATTCGTAGGTGTCTAGCACACTTGTGCTGATCGGTTGGCGCGAGTTAGTGTTACCCTAAACCTTAAGCCTAACTGGTTTTCAATGTAACTTCTTCGACTTAGGAGATCCAGAAAGTTACTCTTATTCTTTGTAGTAATAAACGAAAATCTTTCAGTTTAGACCGGCTGTATCCCATAATGAACCTTTCTGGGCCTCCACTAGCATACAGGATATTCCTGACTGGCTGTTGCTCAGTTTCTTATTTGCTGGAACTATGCACTGAGCCCAAACAAAGTTGTCCTAAAAATCCACCCATGTTGGTGGACACAGATATGGTCAATTGAAGGTGTTTTCTGGTCCGAATGGATGTGTAGTAGAGTGTGCAGAGGATTTTGGGGGGTTTTTGCGGAAGGATAGTAGTGAATCCTCTTCCGTTTTACTTTTCTCTACATTAACTAAACTGACGTTACATTTAAGGACCAGTGTTCTTCCACTGTCAGTTATGGTGATGAAGAACAGACCACTTTGGGACTCCATGGGTTGCTGCGACCTATTGCTTCTCATTTTGATATGCTTTCTTGATCGGAAACAGAATTTTCCATTTAGTTGCAGGTTTTTGTTATCTAATTCCCAAGATTTTAGTCCGCACAGCAAATTAGAATTTCATCATTACGGTCTCTGGTGTTACCAGCAATTCACTTGCAATCTATGGAGCAAAACGACATTATCTGTACATCCTGCAAGCCTCCCTAACGAACCTTCACAAAAGAATCTGAGGGCTGAGCCGAATACGGCGACAACACATCTGGACTCTGTGAGCCCCTAAACATTCCCCTGTTTCGGTCACTAAATTCCGGACCGCAAGCTTGTCTTAGCCATTGGAAACACTAGTATTGTCCAGGGGAACCACTAATGCATGCACTCATTAACATAAGTTTATTTCATTTTTGTACGATTTTCATAACGCGATACAGACGAAAGGCTTAGTGCCAGCAAGACCACAAATATGAAATGGATCTGCACTGGTGCTGGTTTCGCATCGAATGTGCATACATGAACTGTCGGTCAAGATTCTTCTTAAAGCTGCCTTCCATCGCGGGTATGTTGGTTTGTCCCTGGTGTAGCTTACCTCACTGACGACCAGTATTCCTCTTATTAACTGTAGCTAAAAAGACCCGAGGAAATAAACCTGGAAGATTAAAATAATGTAGGAGAGTAGAAACCATATGTTTGACTGGTTGCAAAAGATATTCAACTCGCAGATGATAGACTGGGTCCACAGGTGGTTAAACAATAGAAAAAACAATTGTGTTCTCAATTTCGATTTGAATTCTTCATGACTACGAAAGCCAATTCTTGACATAGAACGCAAAAAGTCAGGGTAACTGTTATGCCAACCTGCAATTAGATACATGATCACCTAGACAAGTATTCTGAAAGAAGTTTAACTTGTTTTCAGATTTTCTACTGTATTAATTTTGTCCTGGCCGCTGATCCACTTTCATATAATGTATGGGCAATTTTGGAGCTTCGAAAATTCATCTATTGGACTTAAGAATTTTCCGGATTTTTCGACTTTTGGGATTCAGGTGCTTAACGAAAGATGATCTGACTATGACCAGAGATGTCAAAACAAACAGTCCTCGGCTTTAAAACCGCTCGTGAGCCAGACCAGGAACGGGAGAATGCCTCACATTCGGTCATCTACTGGGCCCATTTCGTCTTACTCCCCTAGCAGACACCAACTCCACCTTCATCCCGCCGAAAAATTGGGGACAACTTGAGGGAAACAGAACAGTTTTGGACCGATATTTCAAACGTACGCTCCGATCAAAAGTCCCCACGTTGGCGCCAAACTGACAAAATAGTTTAAGACTGGGTGATATATGCTAGTCTGTGGAGTGATCTGAATTTGTGATTTACTATTAGCGCTCGCAGAATTTTGCTAAGAAAATCAATATGGATGATTCCAATCGTTATTCTATTGGTAAAATATGTGGTCTGGTGCCAAGGTGAGTGCGAAACACGACGTATGCAACTGCGGTCTTCGGCCAAACATCATTTCAAGAGACAGAGTATGTTTTTGTATATTTTGTATATTTTGTATGTATATAGTATGTTGTTCCTTAGAAACACAGTTCCAGACAAACGATGCAGTCAGACAGCCTAATATCCAGAGGAAAGCTACTTAACCAGAATTTGTGTCCTACGGAGAAATAATGAGAGCGCATATTGCAGTTTGAATATATTTCTGACACACAGTTCCAGACAAACGATGCAGTCAGACACAGATTAATATCCAGAGGCAAGCTACTTAATCAGAATTTGTGTCCTACGGAGAAATAACGAGAGCGCATATTTCAGGTTGAATATATTTCTGACATGCATCTAACTGCTCACCAAATCTGTCCTCTTGCACAATGACGAAACGTTCGGCAAACAGATGCTAAGCTAGGCGAATAGATCCATTTCCACCCGATCCATGGCTAATCTTTTTAAGACTTTTAGTCACTACATCTTCATCATTGACAGCAAGCAGCACATCAGTAACGCACTGTTACTTGATTGCCATATTGTAAGGTTCATGGTTTTATGTTCACTAAGTGACTGTAGGATTACCAAAACCTAGACAGAACGACCATTAGGTTTTCCAACTGCTGCCTGACCCCGAACGACCATTAGGTTTTCCAACTGCTGCCTTTAGCTCAAAAGCCTGACCCCAATACGGCGGCAGTTGGTTTGAGACTACTGGAGAAGCCCAAATTGTAAGGATTAATTTACAACACTTGTGTTAAACACTGACCCAAATAGCCAGGAAATTGTCTGCCGGACATCTATTCATTGGCCTATCCGGTAAAAAGGACTGTCAGTGCTACACGTGCATATACTCAAGTAAAGATCACTGGTGAACTGAGGTATAAAAACTTTCGTACCACGATAAGGTCCAGTGTCTTTAGCTACCAAAAACGCAACTAAAGGGCTATCAAACTTCGTTTTACTATCAGATACCTCATCTTCATAAGGCAAGCAAACCAGTTTCCTCAGTTTTTGATTCCGTAGTGGCCAAAAAGTTCTTCTCTGTTGCTTACTCACACTTTAAAAACAGTACGGTTAACACATAGACTCCTGACAGCCGAAGACAACAGTTTGGCAACAAAGAACTAAAGATCATCCAGCAGTTGATGCAACAAAAACTCCTTTCTGAACCCGTGCTATAATCCTATCTTCTGGTTACATTTCATCCTAACCCATATGTAGGTCCGTTAATCGCCGGCCGTGAACGTAGTAAAACATTTTCTATAGTTTTCCAAAATGTTTCTTTGGACTAATCTTCGGAAAGAAGTCTAGCTAAAGTTTTTTCTCCATTGTAGTCTTACTTAATCACTGAGGATCTAGTTGTTATCCTACTGTTTTAGAAAATATGCGGTAGTAGATCTACCGGAGAATGTTTACTATAGACTCCTCTGATTGGCCTCTCTCGTGAAGTGACCTTACCTTACCGCTTAAAACCACAGAGCCTCTAACCTGTATTGCAACTCAGATATTACCAGAGAACGTGATCTGTCACTGCTGGAAAAGAAGCGTCACCAGACAGTGTAATAACAGGGTTGGTGATATCAGCCACTCCCGAAAAGCTCATTACACCACCTGGTTTTGATCAAAAGCATTAAGTTGCCTCCATCAAACCCTTGCCTTCCCTGTTTTTTCCCACATTCTTAAAAGGACGTCCTTTCTCTAGTACCATACACCAGCTGAGTGGAGGCATTTTCCACTGTTGTTTTATTTCATAAGATGATTTTTTGTCTAAATTGCATGTAAGATGTCCATAACGATGAGTAGCGTATAACTGTTCCACGATAACTCAATATAGCGTGGGTATTATTGTTTGAAGGGAGAGGCAAGAGAAATAGCAACATGAAAAAGAGGACTCAATCCAAGTGTTTTCTCTTCCAATTCAACACTTTTCGAGCAGTGAAGATGGGATCCCGAACTCAAATCAGAATTTGTTTACGTGACGTTTCACTTCTCATAAATTTGCCGAAAACTCTCCAATGGCTTACGACCGGTTTCTCCCTTTTTGGTTTGCGGAAACTCGAGGAATCCGGCCAACTGATGAGTCCCAAGAAGGGCAAAAGTGGTCGGTGGCTGTTGAGGAGTTATTGTGTCCCTTTGGTAAACATACTTCAAAGCCCTGAATATCGTATCAACCGAAGCATGAAGCGGCCTTGGTGCAACTTTCAGCTGATTTGTGCTCCAAGAGCAGGTCACTCACACTCCTCATTCATCCCTTGAAATTTTTGAATTTCACCCTGCTGTTCTAGACCCCATAGGTTTAATGACTTTGGAAGTGATACCACTGCTTGTAGACAAAATCATGGCCTCTTAAAGATGGGGATCTACTCTCCAGGGATGGAAATTTTCAGTGATCGGTGGCTGAGTGCGCCTTCGTAGACTTTTGGTAAGTGACACTGCATCGGTGGAATCCCTGATGAAACGAGGGGTTAATATAGTTCCGTATAACTGAGGAACGTCTTAATTTCTAGGGTAATAAATTCTATTAGTTTCCATTTCTGATTTCATGTCGCACTTTCGGTCCAGACTAGTAGAATTAGAGTAATCCTAGATTTATCGTACTCGTCCTTGAGTTTAGGTTTTTGGAAGGTGTGACGGTTGAACAAACAATATCCATGTCCTTGACAGGGAAATGCTCAGTGCACTGTAGCACACGGAACAAACTGAGACAATCGATCGAACTGGAATGACCAATGAGGATTGAACTTGTGTGTCACAGTAGAGCGCCACTATATATCACGTAGGAAAAAGCGATCGATGGGTTGAAGTAATGGGTAAATAGTAGAATCTTTTCTATATAACTACACTGGAACTAGGATTATACTAATCCGTTTAACCTAGCCGATTGATTGAATTCTAACGGGAGAAAGTAACCTGGATTAAAAAGTGTCCACAGAACGCGGTATACAACCGGACATAAAACGGACAAGCAGTGCGATAGCATACTGCGTGGAATACTATCATTATTTGGGTAAAAATGGATCCAATGAATGTGAGACCAACCAAATTAGATTCGGATCAAAAGCCCGAAGAGGATACCGATTCATCTGGTGAGAAAGATGAGTCCCTTCTATTGTTAATTCAGCGTGCTAAAAGAAGTTCACAGTCGTCGGACAATAAGGAATCAGAACATAACAACGCTGACACGTCGGACGAAAATGAAGCTAAATTGGAAGAGAAACCAGAGCCGAGGTCCTCCGTTTCAGCAACTCGTAGACCAAGTGCCATCAGTATTTCAGACTACTTGGCCTCAAAAGCTGTTCAACAAACAATCGAAGCCCAACGTCACAACAAAAAATCTCTTCGAAGATCAAGTGCACCATCAAAATCGAGCGGTCGAACTGGTGAGACGGCAGATTCCAAGAACGGTTCAACCCAAGTTAGCTCCAGTCACAAGGATGAAAGCAAAGTTGCTAGGAGTGGTTCGTTACCGACCAGCATTGAAGAGGAGAGTGAATAATCCACTTGGAATTTTTAACAGGTCAAAAGTTTTAATCGCATTGTTTCCTGTAAGTGCAATACAACACGAAACGCATATGAACAAAGGAATTTTGTGTTCTCCCCGAATAATGGTACTTTCGTTTTGTGAAACTTACTGAGCATATTGTTTGTTTTTCTTGGACAGATACTACCAGTTTGCTCACAGTAGGGAAATCTTGTCCATTTAGGGATACTCACGAAGCTGAGATCCACTGAACGCGATGTATCGACTACATCCTGCAGATTCAAACCAGTGGTTAAACTCGATAAACGAAACAACCTACAACGACATCCAACCATTCACTATCCAGTGCCGTTGCTAAACTCATTGTCCTTTCAACTTACTCCAAGGCCAACGAATAGGTAACAATTAGGACGAAAGCATCATGTTTCCGGAATAATTCACTCAGCTCTTTCGCGACCGTGATTGTTAGAGTGTTCATAGTTAATTCGGAGTAATACGGCCTCCGATCGCACAAAGTGTTCGAAGGGATTTAGTCGCAACTTTTTCTGTGTTGGATGAACGAGGAATCCTAACAGCCTCTAAATTGATAGTGTTTTAGGCCAGTATGGAGTTCAGGCAATAACTCGTCTCTAGTACTATAAACCCAAGCATGTGATATCAATCAGAAGAACTAAAATGCCAGCTGCATCCAAAGTTAACTAGTACAAAAAATATGGACCTTATCTAAGTGAAACCTGAACCGATTTGAAACACATGGCCAGATATCCAATGGTAGACGAGTAAACGAGATTTGTGGTTTTAAACAAAAACTGAACTTGAACATCAGTACTTAAATAGCTTTCAGTCAGTTTGACAAGTGTCCTTTGCCTGTGTACAAACGAGACTCTCAAACGCCCTTTCATCTTAGAAGAAATCTGGTGGCACAAATGTCCCCTATTTAAACACCTGTTTATTTTCACTTCGTGATGTGATATACCGCAACAGACACCTCACGTGGCTGTTTTTCAACCGGTTAGAAAGACAGAAATCCAATTTGGGTTACACGGAGGAGTTGGTCTACTTCTTATCGATCAATATTGATTAGTTTGAACACGATACAACGGCTTCTTTGAGAGAATACACCTAAGGCCGGTTTGAAGTAAGCTCATCCTGGAAGTTTGTTCACCGTGGAAAAGGGGTGGGATCAAGTTTAGCCGCAGAGCACCAGAAAGTTCCCTCATGGTAAACAAATAAACAAGAGATAAAGGTTGGAGAACCAGCAACCGGCCGGCGGGTATTTCTTCAGAGCTCAAAAAATTTTTTCTTTGTCACATACACCTAAATTAAATCGAAATTTTTAATCGACGGTGGTTGGAAAATACTGTAAGTAGATGGACAGAAGCTTTTTGGTTATTGAGGAGTCGGTTGTTAGCATGCAGCTTATGACAAAAAGATTCCTAGACAACTACCCTTATCACAAATGATGACTGGGAATCGATATTGCCCAAGGGATTTTTTACATCCACCATGATGGTTTCATAATGCAACTATACACATCATTTCTGGAAGCAAAAAATAGTAAACTCATATCTTTTATAGTGACCTAGTGTTACTTGCCATTCAATCGCAAATGTCATGGAGGAAGTTTCCCATGTATTCATAGATGTCTGTGGCGCGTCGACCCATAAGAAACAAAGACCGTATCTCTGGAATGAGCTCGCCACAGATTTGAGATCGTTCGCTGTACCAATGCTTTCGGTAAAGCCACGATTCTGGAAATGACAAGAAGTATCTTGAGGACGACGCTCGTAGGCACCTCGTAGACAATTTGTCACATCAAGGGTGTGCACCAGACTAATTTATGTCGTGGCAAACAGTTGCGCGATGAAACCCTACCGGTAACAATCATCTCACATCTACTCTGGTTGATCCAGCTTTGCTTTTTGTGAAAATGAGGTCTTGCCACTAGAGTTACACAGTGGTCAATGTGGTATCCTCACACGATATATTCGAATCGGGGAGGGCGCCGTATCATTATCAAGAATTAGGAGAATTGATGGTTTATCCGGCCAACACAACAACAAAAGACTGTTCAACTTGGAGATTTTATATTACCGTAATACATGTTACTTTCGTCTGACATCGCATAATCCTCAGTATTAGTCTTCGTGAGAACTCTGAATGTGGCGTTTTCGAGTTGTTGTGTTAATGTCCTCGGTATCAGCATATTTTGTATACTTGTTGATAGCAGGACTAGAAAACACGACAAGATCTATCTGCTGTCTCATTTTTGTTCAAACACTGTCGGTCAGTCCCTCCACTTTCGTGGAAATAACAGCTTCCTCATAGGCAGTCGCACCCTATGAATTGGCAGCTGCTGCACAGTGTCAGCCAAAATTCCATTGCTCACGGTTAAGCGGTAAGTTGCGCTTTCGGACCATCAAACATGTCATATGATTGTTAACTTGATTGATGAGCAGTGGGTAAGACTCCTGCACGTTTAATGCGTCATTATATCCTGAGATTTTCCCGATACATGAATGCTCCTCTTCCACAATACACTGTACAAAGTGGGTCACCGTTTTCTTGGGTCCGCTTGCATCCAGCTCTGCTACATGAGATACAGTCGCTAACTTCTTTTCACGGGGGAAATTCTCACGTGGACAGACGTGAGATTTCATCTCAAACTCATGTAGCGATTGAATGGCACCCGGACCCGAACTCTAAGGTAATATGAGGCCTTTCAAGCACGCTAACCGAAGCAGTGAAAAAACATCATTAGGATAACGTTTTTTTTGTTTTTTGGGGGGGGGGGGGGTTGTTAGACTGGATAGATTTATATGTTACTGTATCAAAATTGAGATGTGTTCGGTTTGTCCAAATCAAAGTTACCGGTGGGTTCTGCCAATACAGGTGGCTCGGCGTTCACATGTAAAACGGCAAAAAGGACGCAAGATGATGTATTAGTGCAGTGTTTTGTTGAAGATGTGGCGGAATACATCCATCTGCTGCAATTCACATTGCGCGCAAGACCACGAACAGTAAGGTACTACAGTTTCCCGACTTTATAGCTATCAGGAGATATAGATCAGTACTATGTGAACGGAAGGAGCCGATCATATCATTAGTACACACTTGGTTAATGATTTGCTTTCTACATCCTGATGGTAGAGGCTCTCCTTCTGCTTTAGTTATTTACTGACTTTATTCTGTAGTACAGCGACACAACGAAGTACACTCCGTGATACTTAAAACGTCTCATTTCTGTGTTCTTTTCAAGTTTGTGGTCGACAAAAATGTTTCAATGTAACACTGGCTCAAATCACATTCTCTCAGATCACTTAACCAATGGTTCTGTTTGGCTTCCATCAATTTAGGTACGCTGTATAGGACCGTACACGTGATCGTAATCCTATTCTACGGCTTTTTCACCAGTTGATGGTATATCAGTTCACTCATCGATCCGCTGAAACCCTGAGCTCATCGACGCCTCCAAACCGCTAGTCGGCTTGCACCAAGTCAATTTGGTCAGCAAGCACCTCATTGCACCCGGTACTGAAAACTTTTCCACAGCCAACGGCCGGTTTCACCCTTCTCGGGGATCACCAGCAACCTTGTGAGTAGTTCGTAATGCACTACCCATAAAGTGGCTAAAAACTCTTCGACGGCCCACAACCGGTTTTACCCTTCTTGGGGCTCATCAGATAGGCGCAGTCCCCGAGGTTCCGTCAACCTTGTGTTGTACTTGAAACCGAATTCCACGAAATTAGCGAAAGACACTCATTAGCAAACAAATTTGGTTTTGCGAGAGACTCACCAGGAACCCAGCTGAATCTTTCGTTTTTGATGTTTCCAGGCAACTGAATTTGCCACATCAGGCCGCCTCATGTTTCAATGACTACGATATTCGAGATATCACCTGGAAACTTCACAAAGGAAAGATTCAGCTGGGTTACAGGTGAGTCTCTCGCAGAACCACATTTGTTTGCAGTTGAGTGTTTTTCGCTTTCGAGTAGTTCTTTTATAAAAATAATGGAGTTTCTCTGTCCCTAGTTTTAACTACCCAGAAGAATGATTCATCACGCCCTTGAATTGTACGCGAATTTACGATTGCAAGAACCTAACACAATGAAATAAACTGTTTTCACAAGTCCAATCGAAGCTCGTCTAATTGGAGGTGGAACATCTTGTGTCAAACTTTATTATGACGACAAAATACTAGACTACTTTATGGAATTTTGTCAAAAACGGAAGATTTTATCGCAAATTTCACAACATAATATAGCCCTTGAAGTTGATTGCATAAAGCTCCGATATAGCTCCAAAACCTCTGCGGTGACAGCAGAGTTGCTCTCTCAACCATTTTGCGAAAGTTCAGAAGCCTCTTCTAGTCGGCATGGAGCCAAACCGATTATTGTTACCAAAGCTTGCGGTGGGTGTACGACTAGGACCAAGAGGCACAGGGATACAACGCATCCATTTCACCACACAGTGTGCACAAATAACAAGCAAAATGCTTTCATTTTATCACCATAGTTTTGGCTTAAACCGATGTAGATTCCTTGATTAGCCTGATGAAATTGTCTGCGTAAAGTTTTGTGGTCAGTGACGGTCTTCTCCATTTGCAGTTCCTCATAGATAATGGGGGAGGTGTTGGGTAAGATCTGCAGGCAAATCGAAACATTTCAAAAAGAATCGTTAGGACTTGTGGTGATGTAAAATTCCACTGTCTTTGCTACAGAACAACCGATAATTCGCTGTTTTCCAGCATTAACTTCAATGGGTGGATATCCCACATTCAGTTAACACGATGTGGACCGTTTGCGCAGTGAATGACACCATCATGGTTTGTCAGCCAAGCGCTGCTGGTCGATCAGAAGAGGAATTGCCTGCTTCCCGCGTCATGCAAGCAGTCAAATTTCACCCTGCTAAACTTAGTCAGAGTGTTACTCAGCCTACCGGACAGCATACAATCATTTGAGCTACCATACTGGACTTACGATAGCAACCATTTTGTCCAACGCCGATTATGTGAGCAAAGGCATGCTAGTTACCTTGAGGCGCTGAATCATTTTACGTGTAACATTTCCAGTCTACTACCTAAAGCGCATATATGAACAAAGATATATTTTCTGTTTATACTTCATTATTCTTACTGCTATTGTGGCCCGAAAGTTCACAATTCCACTAATTTTGTACGCCACTGGTTCCTGATACTCTGAAAAATCCAGCAAATTAAATAGGCCACTATCTAGCTTCCAAAAGATACTGGTGTTTGAAATAAGGAATAAAACAAAATTCACTCGGCACTTTCACGCTAACGACATCGGTGTTGAAGTAGACGGGTTGCGAAACTAGTATTAGACGGACTACATCTGAAGATCTACTTATTCCATGGAACTCAGTCATCGTCCATCTCTGACAAAGTATTGCGTCAAACATTCAATGACACTACTGTGCAGCTGAATGAGTGTCAATAATGGGAACTTGTTACGGGAATTCGGAGGTGAATGCACCTTTCACCAACTGGTCTACCGTATTGAAGAGCTAAGCACTCCGCGAACCCGACTGACAGGTGAGACGGTGATTGGAATTCTTTTCCCTCCACTTACTCCTTGAACACGCGCATCACAGTCGCTCTAATATGAATACACTAATCGTCAACTGAAGCACTTATACCCCACACACATCTAACCGATAGTCTGATATCTAAGCTCCCCTTTTGAACGAAGATGACGTAAGCTTCGGTGGAGCTATGTACTTTCGTTACCTTCCGTAAAGTTACGGCAGAATGACATCACAGCCATATCTCTTCTAAACTGGTTTGCCTGGCTGCATGTAACGTACGTTTTCTGTTGTGCTCGGAAAGTGGGAAAACAAAAATACTTCGAAACTACTGAAAATATTATGCAACTAGTTCAAATGTTGGAATGGTAAGTACTTCAGCTCTGACAGCCAACTTTGGCGACACTTGAAATCAACTCCAAGGAGATCAACCGATATCCGGATTTATCAATGGAGTAGTAATGCGTAAGTTGTTCTAAAACTACTGAAAATATTATGCAACTAGTTCAACTTTTGGAATGGTAAATACTTCATCTCTGACGGCCGACTTTGGCGACACTTGAAATTAACTCCAAGGTGGTCAACTAATATCCGGATTTATCATTGGAGTAGTAATGCATAAGTTGTTCTAACCTATGAAGACGAAAGCCAAACACATGCTTTGTTAGATAAGCTGACAACCATCACACCATCTTTTGGAAAGTGTCTTACACCTAAAAGTGCAAAGTCATGGTTCAGGACCCACAGTCTCTGAACATGCCTTTTGAAATTCAAAGAGAAACATTCAATGTTGTGGAGAGTTTCACATGACTCTGTAGTTGATTTGCTCTGACAGTGTGTCCGATGAATTATCAAAAGGTCGAATATTTTTGGTTAATTTGTATCACTTTCGGCACCAAAAAAGCACATCGATGAGTCTCAAGGCTACACTAAGCGCTTCTGTGTCGTCTGATTGTAAAGAATAGCTCACGTAGATGGGTGGGACGTCTTCAGGATTTTGACAACCGATATCCCGGAAGTGTTGCTGTTGTCGGTTTGAGTCGACGAATTCTTAAAGAGGTAATTAGAAAACCGGTATTTGATGGACAGCAGGTACTTCATTCGCTGACAAGATCTAGCAACATCAAGTGCGGTGCCTCGACCTCGTTCTACGCATGCCAAAACACCGTATACCGAGACGAGCGTCATTCTCTATGCCCTCAGAACGGCAGAAACTGCGAGGTGGACAACATACGACTTCGTAGAAGGGCGTGAAAGTGAATAGAAAGAGTTTGTAGGTTATGGCGCGCTACGCCTTCCAGGATGGGGTTCATGTGGGCCTTCCTGCGCTTGACTGGAGAGGTAGCAGGAAATGGCTACTGATCTATCCCAGTGGCGTTTGTGTTGCCATACTCTCTCCAGGTTAGTTGACTGGGTGCTTGGAGGTGCAGACACCCCATACAAGCATTAGGTCCCCTCCCTCACCCACTCCCTTAAACATAATTAAACAAACTCTAGTTGTATGGCAGCAAGATATCAGTGTCAACGCTAATATTTCTGATAATGACGATGAGTACAGAAAGCACACTGTACTACCAATAATTACTCGGAAGCTCTTTGCTCGCTGTGAACGACATTTTCATCAGAAGGAAACAGAATACAGGACAGTACGCAATACAACACCGATAAACACAAAGTGTCTGGAGGTAATATCTATGGTTCAACTGGGAGAGAATAACCAAATACTACTTTTTAGATCACCAGTTAGTACGGAAACGGAGGGAATATGTTAAATTACCCCTATCGAAAAAAATGGACTAGGTACTAAACTACCGTGACAACCACCCATAATTAGCAAAACTCTATTCAGGACAGTCGTGGAAAGTACGGTAGAAATGAGAAGAGACATTCTGAAATAATCATTGCGCTCGAAATTAGACGATAAACAGCCACCCAACCCCAGAAGTAACAAAATACGTAAACAATCAAACAGATAAACCACCTTCGAGTGCATCAGAAACGTACCTGAAATCAAACAGGGCTACAATAACCAAAAAACATCACAGTAGTTAGGTTGAACAAGTTGATATCAAGGTCGATGGAAGGAAGTTGTCCGAGTACAATGGTCTTTCACAGAATAAGTTGCATGAACTACAACAATTAATATGCTGAACAAACGAAGGAAACTATCCGCACGGATGAAAGCAGATAGTGCAGCGATCAGAGAACTTCATCTGTTCTATCACGTTTTGACACACAAAGTTAAAGGAGGTTAAAAAGCTCAATCCAGAAAACGTGAAAATTGTGACAAGCGGAACGACCAAGTATCCGGAGAGTTCTCAGAACAATGGCAGTCCATAACATACTCAGCCAACCAAGCATAAAAACTGATCCATTCTACGCACTGTCGTACGTAAAGTTTCTCCAACCTAATTGGACAACTCAAAAAGAACTGGCTGTTAGATGACAATAGTTGCAACCATTGAGGCGACAGAAAAAAGCCACTGAGTACGTCGATCAAGTGTGGAACGAACTAACAAGCTGAACAGCAGGAGTGACGGACCAAACGACCAACTATGGTTCAGGGCCGCCACCATATCGTCCTCATGGTTCATACGAACAAGCATGGCACGGTTCAAAACGAATACTGAAGTCCGATGAGAAACAACGCAGCGCCAATTCGCGACGATCTAACCTCACATCGATAGCTTAAACAACTTTTGCGAAGTGCCCAGCTCAGAGTACATGAAAACGGGTAAAAATCCCTTGTCTATACTAGTGAATTTATAATGCTATGCAGGAGTTAAGCTTTGCATAATAGTCTGAATAAAGATATTACGTTATTGTGAACCTTCCACCAGATCACATAAAAGTACTGTCACAGCAGTTCACTGCATGTGTTCAGTGGTATCCGGAATGCCCTAATGAACGAGCTAACTAAACTGTTTTTTTTAAACCGAGTTTCTGATGCTTCTAGCTTGTTCCGCGAGGAAATGATATGATGCAAAGTTTCATGTGTTCCGAGTAAATACTCGCAGCTTTTGTAAGCTTATACAAGTAGTGACGTGGCCCAGTTACTCCTGTTCCGCCAACAGAGAAGCGTGGATCATTTAGGTACCTTACTTCAGTTTGATGGTTCGGAGTGATAGCCGGAGTGAGAGCATCCCGTTTGAAATAAGAATATTTTAGCTGCTACTAGACAAATCTTGGGAGTGGGGTGATAAATGCCCCATTTAATACAGATGTTTCTCATATTGTTAGAGATTATTCGTATCCTATGGTAGCTATGTTGTAGTGCTTTGAAAGCAGCCAGTCCAGAGGAACACCGTTCGGGTTTGCTAACATGAAGTCTTAAAAAGGACCTGAAAAACGACTAACCAAATGGTGACCTAGGCAGGTCAGTAGTCAGGAAGTTGCAAGCACCATCATTAGTTCAGGCGTCAGCGTACTGAAGGAGAAGAAGAACCGATCACGACGGCATGACTAGTTGGTTTTTGGTGCTTCGGTCAACAGGAGTGATCTGTACAGGCAGGGAGTGGATCACGGTATTGGTATCTGATCATGTGGTTGCTGATCTGTTCACCAAACCTAACAACTGGCGTGCAAATATTTCGTCACCATCCAAGGAGACGTTTTCAGTTCGCGGTCGGGTGGATTGACACGAAATACTGGCATACTTGATCTGTAAGTCTGTTGATCATATGCAAGCATGTCATTACATGTAAGCGAATCTGTGTTCAACGGACGCCACCGCCAAAAACTGACGGGACTATGAAGGCCATTAAGATCACTTGAATCTACTTTAAACCATCAAGACAGCCCGAAAGATGTTACTAGTGTTTCGAAATAAACGAATTTAATGTAACACATAGTGATACCATGACTGCTTTCGGTTGGCAGTGACCAGCGGAAATTTTGGTCTTATAAGACGAGTTCCTCCATCCTTTACTTAACAGAGGCGTAAAGTCATCACTTCGTCATCTTTAAACAGATTGCCTGAAGTATCTTTCAAAAGGACGCCAGATAATCTATTTGGATTTTCGGTTTAACTACTGTATAAGCCATCTCCCTCCACAACCGGTCTCATCAGTGTCCAGTTGGCATATATATTCGCAACTTGAGATACTTCTCACTCTCTGCTCAGTGAAGGTTTTGTTTTTTGGCCCCTCATAGTCTTGCACACGTTGTCAGCTGTTGCGAAAAATGAAAATGTTTTCCTAAGTGTGCACGTGGCCTGAAAGTTTGGGCTGGTCACGTGCGATAAACGCTCCGTAGATAGTCTGAACACTGTAAAAGTCTTGATAGGCTGCACTGAACGAAGGTGAAAAAACATAATTCACCCTAACAACCAAGCGTATATTAGTCTTAAAAATAACATGAGGGGAGAAACACGAAGTTTCAAAGCAGGTGTTTGAGAATAGCCTTTATCCTCATGTTTTGCTGAATTAAACGCATGAAAGGTACTCTACTGAACAGTATGCGGTAGTGCTGTAGATTTTAGATATAACGTGACCGCATATTTACAGCGTTCTCTTTTGAACTGCTCCCCTGCTGTTCTGAGTCAATTATTCTGGTTATTTGAAACGAAAGAGGGGACGGTGCACTAAAGTTTCGCTCTTATCAGAGCTCACTAGCAATGTAAACCCTTACACATGTCTCATAATGGTTAGAAATTATTCCATTGTTATGCAAAGAGTTACTGTGCCATATACAGGTCTTGGGAAGCCGGTATACACCGAGATATTTGCAGAAACATGGTAACAACGGTCACTTACTTTCGGAGACAATGCATGTTGCGCTCAAGAGCCAGCGTGAAAGTTTCTACTGAATTTTGCGCTACTCAACCACAATTAGTAGGACGTCAAAAGCGACTGAATCTGCGATGTCCCACGGAGTTGAAACAGGTTGTGATCAACCGAAACCCACGACTATACTTGTTATTCAAATTGTGTAGCTAACGGAAGGTTTCCGCGAAATTTTGTGTCAAACCAGTGTGACGGCCCTCTGTTTCATCTGTGGTCCTTTCACAAGCAGGTTTTCTGGTGAAGATAACTTTTCAAGCGAGTCACCGGAGCTGGACACTCTCAAATCTACGCGTCTACCGTCTTAGTGAACAACTGCTCCGGTTAATAAGAACGAAAACTCAGTGGAAACCAGAGGACCAGGCGTGAATCACGGAACACAAGCAACCAGACAGTAACCTGGAGGTCTTAAAATAAGGCAGAGAAACGTATCGATCATAGGGGAAAGGCTGGTGCGCTAAACCTAACGATATTGGCCACGTGGTATGCAGACCTGACTATTCTCTAAATCTGCCGAAATTTTCCTCTTTCAGAGAGGAAGAGCTGTTGACCGCATTAGCTCACTTTTGCACTCAACAACAGTTGTGATGGTGGAATATACACTCGCTAGTTGGCGCACTAAGCTAAACGAAGTCAGGTGGTGCCAGTGTGAAGACAACCGGGAATTCTCGACGCCAAAGGTTTTTGGACGCAGTGGACGATAACTGCGTTAGATTCTCGTTAAACACGATGTTAAGAGGAATGGATAATTTCAAACGCTCTCGGCCTATACTAATGCTTGTAACCAATTTACGTGACGCACTATGCGTCACATGGTACTTCCATACATTCCCCATAATTTGTACCGTCGTATGGTACACAAGTTTATTGGAAAATCCTTCCATACGTGCAGTGTAGCTCATAGTCAGTGGAAGATGAAACATAAGTCTACCACAAACATCCTTCGTTGTGTGGTCGCCGCAGTCTCATGCAGCTCTGATTGGAGCATTGACTCAAAGATGTTTGAGCCGACATGTGTACTTGAACAGAACATAAACTGGACAGCTGTATGTAGGTACCTATGAATAAAGAAGCGGTTTTATAAAAAATAGGTCAGTCTGATTCGTATCATCATAAGGTTTGCATAGCGACCAATGACTCATCGACCCAAATAAAGAAATGCAACACAACGATAGGACCGGTAGACTGCAAGGGCACCCGTGCCGGCCGTAAACAAGCTTCAAAGGGATATCGAGGTGGGACACAGGACTGCATCGCCTGCACTGATGTGCATTCGCGAGCAACCTGTTTGGAAGCTGTTTCCACCAAACAGAGACGATCCATGAAACAGAGACCCACGGTATCACCAATGAAGTCGCACCCGTAATCACACCACTGTCAGTAGCTGGCATCAAAACAAGCAAGTGGAATTCATCCACACACTCGGTCGACAAGCTAGCCGATCTGCAGTTGTGAGTTCTAGCCATAGTTCAGTCCAACGCCATGAGATCACCGTTACGGTCACCTCCAGGATAATCATGCACGGTCCCTGGTCGTCCTCGAATCTATGTTACTCAAAGCTCTTGAAATATGGATACTGGGCGAATAGGTTCATTGCAGAATTCGAGTGAATTCGACGCAGTGATTAGTAGAAAATAATTCCCAAAAATTAGTGGTCCAAATCTCGAGAGGTTAAGAAGTGACTTCACTCGTTTCAATTATTTCCAATTTGGTTGTTTGTACAGTCCTTCTGAAATAAGTCGAACGCAAGCGTATTTCGATTCATGACACCGTTTCAACGGGTGAAAAGTATAGTGATTGCCTGAAAATTTTAAAATCTGCCAGAAAGTGACTAACTTCGGGCGCGCACACTATTTTTCGCTCGTCAAAACAGAGTCGAACTATGCTCGCGTTCGATACACTTTATTCTTTATAACGGTGCATGCCTTGCCTGTGAAGTTGAGGGCGCGGGTCGTCCCCTTCATCCTCTGGACTGTATTATTGGAGTCAGTGAGTTAGTTTTTGAGGTGACTTGTATCGTGAACCGACTGATTCCGGAATACTTTCTGCGCGCTTCTTTGGATATGAGGCAAACTGTCGTAAAGATGCCTAACAAGTTGTGCTGATGAAGACACCAGGTCTGCTGAGATCTCTAACAGCGAGCATAAGCTAAACCGAAACAGTTAGCCAGCATTATTGATTGAGAAAGTATTCGATCAGTCGTAGACACGATCGAAATATCCTGTTAACCGTTCATATATTGTACGGCTTACAAACCACGGTTTTGTTTAAATTCAATAAACAGTTCACAAAGCTGAAAAACCTGTTAGAAGACATATCAACGCCCCAACTACTCCAATTGGTAAAACAAAAGGCACATGTTGTGGAAGACGAGATACATGCTTTCCACCACTGAATCCATCACCGTACGGAAAGACAGCGATTGTGCTGCACACCATGATGGAGAGCCACGATGTTATTCCAGGTTGCACGGCAGTTATGCGCCGAAAGGATACCACAGCTGTACGATCCGACAAGGCCCAGCGAATTTCAAAATGGCTGCCAATGGACAAATAATAATAATAGTCTGCAGTCCAGGTAATTCATTTGTGTCAGCCAGAATGACGGCCAGTCCATATCAGATGTGGATGGGGTTGTCAGAAGCAGCCAAAATCGCGACTAGTTGACCTCGGCTTGAACACAAGAATGGTAATATCTGACCCTGACCATTCAGACAAGTCCTTGAAATCACACTGGTAGATGCCTATCCACTCCTGCTTATCTCGTCATTCGTGATTCCTATTATCCTACACCTGCGGTGATCGAAGCACTGAACAGTAGAGCTCTTAGTCTTCTTTATTCCACAAATAATGCTAACTTAAAAGGCATGAGTCTGCCACCAAATGCAATACTTCGTCCTAGGTTAAATCATTCGACTCTAGTAAGAATCCGGTGCCCCGGAAATCAGACGTGAAGAACAGCAGACCCGGAAAATCTTGTTGTAAATTAAGAGCTGAATAAAGTGTTCAAAGTTCGCAGCGTACAAGTTTGAATCTGATGCACCTATGAGACCGTAAACAGAAAGTACTTTGTGAGCTATCTCGCGAGTAACGTGCTTCTCGCTTCAAAAATCCATCAACCGAATGGCACGTAATCACCATCATTAATTCAATGGTGTCGTGGTTCTGATGTCTGGTTTTGCCACAACTTGGTCTAGCTTTGGTTGTGTGCTTCAACCAAGAGCCTTGAGTACTATGTTGACCGGTAGATGAAAGACCACTTGAGAGCCTATTCAGCTGGACACACACTGGCGGATGATTGTCAGATGTAGTTATGCTAAATCGGACAAGGAACTGTAGAGACAGTCCCCCGATGTCATGGTCTCTCTCAAAAATACCATGTCTCTAAATGGGAGGTTAGTCTCCACCCGATATTTCCCGTTCGTTCATCAGGATTCGCGAATGTGCAGGCGGTTACCTTCAAGTTTCTGACGTGCTGGTTTGCTACAAGAGGTATCATTAGGATATATGCAACGGCATAAAGCCAGCCGGTGCACAATCATTCCTTTAAGTAGCGAACAACATCCATAATGATGCGAGAAATCTCCACCATTTCAAACTTGGTCAATCAGCACGTACGCGACAATTAAAGCCCAAAAATGAACCATTACTCGTTTCAGATGACATGTGGTAGGCTAACAAAGGGCATTGCACAGCCGTTGTGGACCATGAAACCTCATATCCAAGATGTGCTGGCTAGAGAGAATGGAATCACGCACCTTTGGAACAGTAGAACTCGTTAGGGTCATAACAAAGAATACGGAAGTTTGTGTACCTAGGCCAGAAACTCTGCAGTTTCTGTTTCATTTTTGTAGAACAAACAAGGCCGACCTAAGATGCGAAATGAGATACATTAAATTCGTAGTCTCTGCTGGTTGGATATAAAAACGTGCTATGAAATTCGAAACCAGCGTTTGTGCAGCGAAGCGAACGAACTATTGGTCGATAGACTAAAAGTTACTGGAAATAAGGCCCGCAACTTATGTAGGGAACCCATGTATGCAAAAAAGACACCAAGCGATTTTTTAACGGGGCAAATTGTAAGTCTTGTGTTGAAGGGCGAGGGGTATCAAAAGTACATACGAAGTTAGGGAAGCTCTCAGGTTATCGGAAAGAATACGTCCATATGGCAGCTTGTTGAGCTACTTGAAATATTTAGGCTTTATCGTGCCAAGTAGGTTAAGGATGAATGTTTTGCAGCAATAAATATTTATACAAATTTGCAAAATGTTGGTGAGTCCACACCAAACGGGAGGAAACCAATCACACTGCTCAAGCATGAGCATGTTCGTCTGTTCAGACATGAAAATTCAGATGCATCCAGCGTGTGCTAGTAGAGTGGTCGCAACACTCTCCCTCGCACGTCATGTGTCTGAAGTCTGAACCTCGGCACGACCAACGATGTGCAATGCTGATGAACTCTGATAAGAGCGAAACTTAAGCCCAGTGCTTCCTTCCTTTGGTGTGGACTCACTAAACTAATTACGCCAGGAAAGGACGACCGATTAGCCGAGTGACGTGGATCTGAAATCTACAAATCCCACAAGTTTCGGTGGAACATTCTGGTGGACAGAACTTGACACTATAACTGTCGTATAGACTATATTCTAGAAATTCTCGAAGTCATGCACCAGACAACCAGCAAGGATATGGTTTATAGATAGATTTGACGCCGTAATTGTCTCATGGAAAGAGGAAAAGCACATATTATGGAAACTTATGTACCTAAATGTGCCCGTCAATATTAAATAACTGCAGAATTTTATCAAACAGAACCCCACCGCTGATTGTGACAATTTTTCGCCTGGTAATGCGCGATACGGGTATCAACAAAAGTCCTCTGGGATAGGGCGAGCTGCTACAGGATAATCTTCACACCAACCATGGAGCAATGGGCTGTTATTCCCAAACGAGTGATTGCCAGAACTTGGACATTTTTCATGTCACCTGCAAAGGACTTCAGGTGTAAGTACGCAGCGACTGCCAAGAGAATCGGTGAACCCTGAACGAGCCCTTTTTGGGTAGGATTCCTCACCATGGTTGTAGCAGACAGAAGATTAGGTAGGTGACTAAGTTTTATTCGGTACTCAACAAGGCTATCCAAACAGCAGAAATAATAGATGACGGTTTCATTTGTCTTTGATTTTTGGTTTCTCTGCCACTTGATCAGCCTTCTTGTCTTCTAGTAGTTTGGCCTTGTTAGCTTCATTGGGGTCGCGAAACGCTGGAAAAGTTTCCCAAGGACTTTTGAACTCGAATTTGCGAAATTCCTGCGTCAATTCCACCGGTTCAATTACGACTCGTTTGTACTCATCGTCAAAACGCATCTGAGGGTGGAAAGGAGCATTGGGACGCAAAGAGTGATGAAGAGGAAAAACATTAAAATGAAATGTCAGAAGTGGCTCAGTACTGACGGAAGAAATGAGGTGACTTCTCTTAAGAAGGAAGCATTAGTAGAGTAAACCAGACGAGATTCAACAGTTAACTAATAACGTCGGTTTTGTGGCAGTGTAACATCCCAATCAAGGGCCACATATACAAGGCCACCACACGGACTAGCAGGATGGAGCAAGCAATAATGCAGCCTAAGCATTTCAGGCGCGACATCGGATTGCGGTTGAACGGTCGGTTACGAACAGGGAACTTGTTCCAATCCTGGCGATACACCGACGAAACTGAACAAGCATAATGGGTTCGCTAATCACTACTACTATACCTCCGATTGATACCAACACGTTTCCTTAACAGGAACTTTACCGCATGGGTTGACTAATAAAAATACTATCGCACGCTCTTTAAAACTTGGGCAACGAAATTCCAGTTCGGTTTAGAATGGTGAGTAATTAGTAGAACATTCAGCTTCGTCTGAATGAATATGCCAGACACTCAACACTCTTCCCAACATTAGTGAAAGGTGGTCGCTAACGACCTGAAATTTAGATCACTTGGAACAAGTACTTCTGTCACCCACAAAGCAGTAATACTGTTCACGAAGTATTGTAGAAAACAATAATGGCTACTGATAACTCGAAAAAATGCCGAGTTACCGTGTGTTGGTTTACTAACTTTGGTCCGTTTCGCTAGCTTGACATGTTCCAGGTGCTGCAGAGTGTCCTAGTCTAAATTACCGGCTCCGTCAGTCAAGACGAACCTAAGATAGGACAGGTGATGGACCAACAGGGTTCGCGGTATCGACTACTTCGAGGATTGTCGACTAACATATCTCAGTCAATACTAGAGAGAACACCCAATTTCTTTTTTCTTTTAGGATTCAAATTATGCAGCTGAAGAGCCTAGTGTCTTCGCTTCGATTCCGACCGAGGATGAAAAGAAAAAAACAGTAACAGACAATTTCGCAAGATAACCTATGCCACGCATGATTTGGAACATCGATGGATTTTGAAGACGCCTCCACACACCCGTAGAGACGTGTAATCACCCTCCGATACCAAAAGCAAGACTGCAGTCTGATTTACGTCACCCTTAGGACCTGGAGTACAGTTTTGACGCAGGGTGGCGCAAATGTGTGAATAAGGTGCTGGCTTTTGAAATATGTGTTCCAACTTCATCTGCTACACTGCTAGCTTCTGAGGAGCTATGTCAACCAACGTGCCATAATGAACCTCGAGGGATAGGTTCACAAAATGTGTTCTTGTGCACGCCTCTGTGGGTGCAAAGCTAATACCGAAAGATGAAATGACTCTGGGAAGCTATCCTCACAAAGTTAGTGTTTCTTTTTTATTTCAAAGATGTGGGTATTGCAACCTGATTGGTCCAGATCCACGAGGATTTCGCCAAAGGCGATCTGAATACGGGAGTTTTCAACATCTCTCACTGGCTGTCGCATTTTATCGCAGCATATATAAGCTTGTGAATACTAAAACGTAGGACGCTTGTAGACTTCTAAGGCGAATCTTGTTGAAGATACAGGCAAAACAAACCCATAAACCGACTATACATTCACTCTCACAAAAGAGCTATCAGAGCAAATGAACCAGGTTAGTGTTTGAGTTCACCGGTTTGAGCACAGTAGCGTCTCCACCAAACAAACAGCATCAACAAGTAGTAAACTCCATGGAGGAAGGGGTTTCGGCGATACCAGAAATTTCCACCACCATTAAAAAACGATATACGCGCTCAGATGTAGCACCCTTTCGGTGTATAGCTGCCGTGCAATTCGAAAGAACCCCAAGAGCTTAAATATTGACAGGCCTCCAAACCCTAGATAGAAGAGTTCGGAAAGGGATGAGTTCAAACGATGACTGTCCCATCAGTAGTTTTGTGCCCTAACTGTTGATCTATCTTGAGCTGACTTTAAACCACAACATCCCACGAATAAAAGGAACACCTACAACCCGCAGTACAATGTTCTAAGAGCGGTATTTGCCCCTCAATATGACACGTTTGTTGGCTGAGATGGGGGGGGGGGGGAGAGGGCCCAACCGGTTAGGCCGCGAATTTACTGACCGGAAGGTCCGTGGTTCGAACCCAACCTCTGCCTCTCGAATTCCCCTGTCTAGGCTTGGGCAGTATCCAGCCCTCGTGCTTCCTTTGGGTAGCATGGCAGCTAGGCGCCGGAAGGGTATTACAGCTGAACGACTTATTATTTTCATTTTATACTGGCCCACACCAACACTGCTGAAAACTTATAAGCACTGGACACATGACATTAACTCTAGTCAGAAGCTTCTACAGCTGGAACGGATACCTTGTCAGCGTACTGGAATTCCACTAAGATGTATTCTGGTGGGTCTCCTACGTTAACCGGCTCGTAAGAGTTCAACCAAGTTGGATGTGAAACAAATGAAAACTAACCACTAACGATACGATAAACAGTGCACTGAAAATGTTGGATAAACAGAATGAAACCATTAGCGAATATACACTCATCGGCAAACTAATTTGGTTCTTTCGAGAGACTCACCTGGAACCCAGCTGAATCTCTCGTTTATGATGTTCTCAAGTTTCAAGTAGAACATAAGGTTGACGGAAACCCGGGGACTGCGCCTACCTGATGAGCCCCAAGAAGGGCGAAACCGGTCGTGGGCTGTCGATGGATTTTCATCAACCTTATGAGTAGTACATTACAAATATATAGAATGAAACCATGTTTACACATGTCAGGGAAAACCTCCCTCGTCTAACCAATCGTTGATAAAAGCACCCCGTGTGTCAAGGTCTCACCGCAGCGCAACAGGAGCTTATTCAGGATGGCAAAACCTAACGAATCTCATCCATGTACCGTAGTATGAAAGAGCACAACAGATACAGGTTGATGGAGTGCTGTGATTTGATTTAATTCATTAGAAACGATTTGACGTGGTTGCCCATATAACACGGGTTCAGTTCAACATGAAGGTTATTTGGAGAAATAATTGCCACCAAACATCTATAAAAAATACTTTAAGGCTAACGAGTTTTTGTTCTTCTTACTAATCTAGTATACTGTTTATCGGGAATGTACTGTACGTGTATACTAAATTTAATACAGGTTTGATATCAGTTACTATTTATGTAGGGGAAGCATGTGACCAGCGAGGGTGTGATTTGATGATTTTGACTGACATTACGATAACTACTGCCCAGTGAGCGCAAATTTTACCCGTCCATAACATGCAATATCTATGTTGTTGAAGTTAAGTTACTTCAACAGGATCCTGTTAGATGCAGAAACTTCAAAAAAAAAACGGAAAACTAGTGAAGTCAGTTGGGGATGCAAACTGAGCTTTGGTAGAAACGCAATTCAATTTCCACATCAACAGGGGAGACGTCACTTCAGGAAAGTAACTCGGCGGTATTTGCATAGAGTTCACTCAGCACTAGATAATCACAGCAAAAGACGAAGGAGGCGACTCCGGAAAGCGTCGCCTTTTGTGGAGAACTATGATACCTCCAGAAGAATTCAGTGTGCTCATGTAAAAAGCTTTGGAAACAACAACATGAATGGCAACGACTTGTGATACAGCATGTGACAACGAGACCGGCATACGTTAATATGAACCCCTGATATAAACCGATTGACCCACCTCTGTATAGCCTGAGAGAGGGAAATCTTTTCTTTGCGGGTGCCCTTGAAATCCATAGTCCGTAAGTATTCGTCTCAAATCTGGGTGGTCGGCGAAATACACGCCATACATGTCCCAGACTTCACGTTCGTACCAGTTGGATGCTTGGAATACAGAACACGATGTATCGATCGGTGTAACCTCGTCCGTATAGGTAAGCACACGAATTCGTGAATTATAGCGCAGAGACAGCAGATTGTAGACTATCTGAAAAGAGTTTAGTCTAACAAAGTGCACGTATGTGTACCTCAAAGCGATACTGCCTGCTTGGGACATCAATGGCAGTGATATCAGATAAGTTGACAAATTGTGCGTTATGATGATTTTTTAGGAAAGACAGAACAGGAACCACTCCATCAGGATGAATGCAGATTTCCAATTCCTTCACGTGACCCACACGAACTTCCTGGACGTACTTAGGTAGGCATTCGGCTACATAAGCACCGAACGCTGACAATCGTTCTATTACAGGATCAGAAGCTGAAAAGCATGTAACAAACGCTCCACGGTTCGATTTACCTGCCGTAGTCGTTGTCCGAGCAGTCAATGTTGAAGCACGGGTGCCAAGCACTTGAGCATCATAAAAGGAAAGAGGAAAACAAACCATACCTCTGGTGAGAAAAAGATAGGTTGACAGGTGGCGTAACATGATTCACAAGTGGGTAAATGACACCCCAGATAGAGGTGACCGCCGGTCACTATCGGAGCTGGAACAAGAAGTACATAGACAAGCCGCTGTGTCATAATTGGCAAATGGAAACGCTGCTCTAAGTACGAGGGTCATTGGGTGAAATTAATGAATTTTTATCACGTCTCAATTGTAGAGCCACCTCACGGATTGGATACTTTGTTTTCCCATCTCCACCACTCGCGTTATCTCCAATCTTTCGTAGAATGCCGCCAGTCTTGGGATTTGCCATACCATTATTTCACACGAGTTACCACGAGATAACAATGCAAGAATGTCCCTTCGTCAACTTCATCAGATACTGCAAGACCAGTGTTGACGCTCATGTTTCACTTGCCTACTTCACTGTCCATGACAACAGCCGGAAGCAATACATGCTGCGAGGATCTATTGATAGTGTGGCCGGTTTTATTACCAATGTTCACCACTTTGTCCACAAAGTAGTACCGGAGCACACTCATTTGCAAACAAATGATGTTGTGCTGCACCATGCCGCCTCGTGTTTCAGTTGGTACGATAATCAATATATCGCAAAACAGTATAGACGTAATACACTACTCCCGTGGACGCTTACATACCTTCGTCAAATTCCATCCTGAGTTCACCATATCTAGTGGTGTCAGTCGAAGATGTCCTCTGTCGCCCTTTCTCTTCAACCTCGTAATCTGATGTACTGCTTGCGTCCTATTAGCCTGCCTCGGGGGTTGAAATACTACCAGGTGATTCGCTCAAGGACATATATATATATATATATATATATATATATATATATATATATATATATATATATATATATATATATATATATATATATATATATATATATATATATATATATATATATATATATATATATATATATATATATATATATATATATATATATATATATATATATATATATATATATATATATATATATATATATATATATATATATATATATATATATATATATATATATATATATATATATATATATATATATATATATATATATATATATATATATATATATATATATATATATATATATATATATATATATATATATATATATATATATATATATATATATATATATATATATATATATATATATATATATATATATATATATATATATATATATATATATATATATATATATATATATATATATATATATGTCCTTGAGCGAATCACCTGGTAGTATTTCAACCCCCGAGGCAGGCTAATAGGACGCAAGCAGTACATCAGATTACGAGGTTGAAGAGAAAGGGCGACAGAGGACATCTTCGACTGACACCACTAGATATGGTGAACTCAGGATGGAATTTGACGAAGGTATGTAAGCGTCCACGGGAGGAAACACACAAAACCTTTATAAAACGCAAAAAATTTCAAAGGATATCGCCAGACACTGCCACAGTGCCTCACGACCAACGGAGTCAAGCACAGATTTGAGGCCGAGAAAGACTACCATTGTTGGTGGTCAGAATTAGCGGTACAGTTCCGGTACCTGTCGCAAAGTGAAGATATGATCAGGACAATCCCGGCTAGGGTGAAACTCAGCTTGATTCTCGCGAATCTGACTGTCCCAACAGTGGGTCAACCGACGCAGGATGATACCAGAAAACACCTTGGAGGTTATGGCCACTAGACTGAAGCTGATGGTTTACGTACGATATATATGCACTTTTTATGAACACGAGAATTGCCGTCGGGACGCTCCATTCTGTTTCAATTCTTTCATCATTCTAGATATTTTGAAGTAGGGTCGATAGGTTAGCCAAGATGGCCGACAAAGCGGTGATGGTTGCTTTGGATGTTAGTGCACACAAAAATTCTGAGGTCAACATACAGCTTAGCAGGCGCTCCCCGTTGTTCGTGCGTCTTGATCCCAGTTCAAGATATCATCATCATCATCGGCAGCATGACATCAGTGTTCAACACCGAAGTTTCACTGCCGTAGTTCAAGATAACCACACAAATGAGCGTCAGCAGTGCTAGTTCTACCTACATAAGCATTCACTTTTTCGGCAACCATGACATTAATATACAGTGAACCCGGCGCACATGCCAAGATGGTTTCAGAACCCGAACGTAAAAGGCTTTCAGATTAACCAACCATGGGGTTTTGAACAATGCTTTCGAAGTGCTTGCGGTCCTCACAGTTGAGCGAACCGTGAATAAAGTAGCCCTCCGGATACTACGCTAGAAACGACGTGTTGGGGGTTAGAGGGACGAATGTGTGAAAGAGAAAGAAAGTAGTAGTGGCAGTCTACTTTTGCTTACGCGCCCTGCTGTATGCAGCAAGTAAGGCGACCGATCGGCTAATGGCACCACGCGACCGTCCGTGTGGCCTAAGATTGTTTGCAGATATGCAATTCGTGGTTGTACGTGGTGTGGGATAAGGTCACGGCGCCCACGCCTAGACAGGAAGACTAGGGTCCTAAACCAAAGACTTTGGCTCAGAAGCCCAATCGCAATGCAGCTGTGGTCGGTGCAAGACGATCGAAGAAGTCCACATTTTTGAGAAGCAAGTCACCACACAGATTCAAATCCCCAACCAAGAGAACCTCTAATCATTGACCAAACTGGTATCCGCGGCTCTGTGAGTGTCACACATAAACTCGGCAGTACATCCTATTGGGTTATGGAGGTGCCCAAAACGTTATACCGCGGTAAGGTCCAGTCTCCTCGTGACAGTCTATGTGATCTATTACACGGTATTTCAAACGTGACCTACGTATGGACAGAGGTGTGGTGGGACAAGAAAACTAAGAAAATGGAAGCCAAAGCGGCCGGGAACACACGGAAGCTGCTATAGCTAACCTGCAAAACAAAACTCAGATAGCCTTTTGTGAGTTAACCAAAGACAATATTGGAAACCTAATACGTAATATACAGTTGTAGCCAGATTATTGGAATACTTTCAACTGCAGTTCAGACGATCGCTTGTCTTTATGCATATTTCTTCCATTCGACTAGCTCATTTCGACCCGTGAACTGAGTTCAAACCACCCATCAGTTTCTGATGTACCGACGCGTCTTTCTGCCCTGAAGCACCACCGGGTCAAAGGAACCAGATGTGCTTCCCCAGAGTTGTCCATAGATGGAAGGGAATCCCCTCGAACAGATAGTTACGACGTACTTTGCAAAAGCATTGGTGTCAGTCAGTGGTCATAGCCTCGTTCAAATAAAGTAGCAAAACAAACTATTAATACTATGACAGCCTTAGTCTCACACGTGTCGTAACATGGCTGCTGACTTTGCCTACATGGCAACTCTGATCTTCGGCAAGGAAATGCCAGAGCATCAAGCGGGATTTTGATCAGGCGGAGGGTGTACTTACCGCCTTCACATTACGTAAAATTTCTGAGCAGCGTTACGCGTGCTGCCTACTAAAATGGAGTTTCCCTCTATTTTAAAAGAGCCTTCAACTCTGTGGCTATATCAGATTCCCGAAGTATTCTTGGCCAGAGTTGGATGCTCTTAAAAATTTGTAAACATTCCTCCTGTCCTGTATTTCCATAGCTCCAATTACACAAGGACTTATAACGAACCATCCAGAAGCTTCCTCAAAACCAGAGGAGTTCGCTCTCCTTTGTAATCGGCGTCAGCATGGAATACGCACTCGGTGAACACGGACCTAGGTATTGAAACCGCCTCTGGAGAGAGATTATTGAACTTGGATTTTGGGGACCATATCGTTTTATTGGTTGATCGTTATCTGTTCGCGCAAAATACCCTAAGCGGAACAACTATATGCACTTTGCATCTTCTACATGCGAAGTTCTAATGCGAGATTTCGCATCTTCATGTTAGGTTTGAGTTTGTTGATCGGTTCACGTAAACTGGTAGTTGCATGGGCTGTAAGTGTACTGCAACAGATAATGTGCGGATAACGGGGTCACGGGAGCACTCACGAATTTCGAATAATTTATATCGTCAGAAACAAATTTCGCCTAGGATAAGGCAACTGCAAGTAATGTGAGAATCCCTCCAGACCCGAAGACCTTAGTGTCTTCAGACTTGATGATTACAGTTCGTAGCATAAGAACGATTAGTTGGCTCCAGCAAGGACGCAAGAAAACACGAGGTAACGAATCCAAGTCAACAGAAGAGAAAATTAAACGTACTTAGATTAGGTTATGTCACAAAAACGTGAAATGGGAGCGGCCTGTCAGACGGTGCTGTGAGAGCTTTGCGCCTTCCTGGCTGGAAACCTTGCATGACACGGCACGCGATCAATCACACTGCGCACATGCAGTCATTTCCTAGCTGGGCAGTCTAGTTTAAGTCCGCCTTTTGTTGTGCACCGGACCAATGTCACGTGAGTTTCCAAAGGACGTTGAGTCGACTCACTGATGGGACCTCAATTCGACATGATGCTCAGCTGTGTCTAGTTTAATGGTGTCCAAAGGTACAGGCAGCTTAATCTTGAGCATAGTCCTTAAGGACACGGGACTTCCAAAAACTAAGTCCCTACCCCTCTCTTTCCACATTTTACTAAGGCCGTTTTTTCTGATCATTGTATGGCAGTTAGGTGCCAGTATGCACTACCGGTGTATTCGTGTCGATGATGATAGGGGTTTTCTATTCGTGTCCTAGAGACACAACACGGATCGACGGAAAGGGGAGTAAAATTTCGGAAGGAGATACCTGTTGCCCAAATTAACATAGGGTACGTACATTGAAAGTTGTAAGGTTGGTCAGTTGTTGAGTTCAGTAAGGGCATGTTTGCTGTCCTGAACAGTGGCTTAGATAAAAAGGGCGTTAAATGACGGATAGTTTGAGCATTGTGAACCAGTTGAACGGTGGGAAGCAAGTGTGCGTAAGGGTCGAAACTGGGTTCGACCCACAGACCTTACAGTCAGTACATTTGCGCTTTAACCACTGAGCTATCTCGAGCTCGACTCGTCACTGAGAGTAATATACCAGTAATATATACTGTGCTTAATTGTCGGAATCAGTGACCCAACGACCCGAATCAATAGGCTGCAAAAGGTTTAAAACTAAATCAACAAAGGTTCTACTGCAGCCCTTTCAGTGTACAACTTCTGCACAACTCGAAAGAGGTACAGTGGCCGAAATAAGGCCAGAGCACCAAAACCCAAACCGGGAGAATCGAAAAACCAGAGTTAGATCTAGTCAGAAGATTCGCGCCTTAACAGCTGGGCTAGCTTAGCGCAAGACTGGTTTTATTCGAGGCAGCAGCGAGTAATGCATTGACATTTCACTTCCGATGCCGGTACCCTTGCAGCCATACCAGGCTTTTTATAAGCTTTACCGTATTTCGGCCGCATTGTGTGGTTTTGGCAGTAGCCACAAATAGCCGTCGGTGTGCAGTGATTAATGCCGGTCCCCGTAACCCGTCGTCCCTTAAGGAAAGGCTGCACCACTGTTTACGTAAATGCTGGTCTGGAGGAAATACCTCTCCGCATTGGAAATCTCATCACAGAAGACAATATCACTACTCGCAGATCACATAGCATTATTAGCCATAGTGTGTTTTCTCTGTGGCTGAAGATTCATGGGGTGTTTACTATCGGTCAATACCCATACACAAACACTCACGTAATACGCCCACTCGATAGGTTACTCTACTGCGCTTCTGGTCACTCTTGCTATCGGAGGCCTGGTACGCTCTAACTTTCGACCCATTTGAGTGAACCCATCACAATGAGCCTGTCTTGCAGACAAGTCTCTGGAACGCAGACTTACAAAACCAGACTCCTCACCTTTGGTATTGCGGTTCTGCATTNACAAGTCTCTGGAACGCAGACTTACAAAACCAGACTCCTCACCTTTGGTATTGCGGTTCAGCATTCCATATCTGCATGGATGTCTGCAGGACCTGCGAACAAGGAAACGACAGCAATCGGGGCTTTACGATGCGGTCACAGCCAACGCTGAGCAGCTTTTTGGTGTCATTCACGTCTCTGTTTCGCCCATAACATTCCGAAATTTGGTCCGTGGACATTTATCCTCCACATCACGACCCACTATGGCACACAGACCAACCTTATACGTGAGCCGAAGGGCAATATAAAGGACTGGTTATCTGGACCTAGGTAGCTGTCGCCCTTGCCCGAAAAAAACTGTCGAATCCACGGGCAAGATACGACCAAAAAAGACAGCGTGCTAACGCATTATTATTATGTCCACCACTACAAGCACCGTTTTACAAATCAATTCAAAATGTTCATGTAGCTATAGAATTCAAACTCTCGCCTCTCCCTCCAAAGCCTTAGTTTCGGTGTTCGTGTGACGTTCGCAGTCATGAAATAGCTCAACAGCACTTGAGGGCTACCCGAAGACACCAAAAATAATACGACGACAGAGATGGATATGATGGGTTGTTGAATACTGTTGAAACGGTATGGATGTATGAGCCGGCTAACCCGCAGGCATGTAGGCTAAGTCCCATATGCCACGGAAGCGATAATATACGATAAAGCAGGCTGTTGCCGAAGTAACTTGCCCTAAAAGTCTCACTACTCAACCGCAGTGCATTCCAACCGTTTTAAGTCTGCAGGATTAGTATATAGAACCACTGTAAACAGCGACTTGATGAGAAGGGGGTTTGCGTAATGTGAAGACAAATATAAGTGTCAGATATCGTTAATTACAATCCCTTTTGTCTACCTTCGGAAGCGGCGACATTAATGAAGTTAGAATATGAAGATGCTCTTGAATACCATCCAGAGGAGATCAACAGCCCTTCTTGTATGTTCATATGTATTGCACCACAGCGTGCTTCTGTTCTGGCATTTGGAGAATAAACGGCCAGGCTGTTCTTTTGCTCCTCCGTTGAAGGTTAGCGGAAGCTACCAATCTACCGATACATTCATGTAACACATCGCTTTTCCCTTTTCAGCTCCACCTGGCTGCTGTCCTCGGAACGTCCACCCAGTGAGTTTAGATAGCTTTCTTAAGCGCAGACATACTACACACTTGCGACCAGGCCAGGATACGTACCAACCATGCGTACTCGATCACAAAGCAAATACGGAGAACCTGCCGCATCCGGAAGTTCATTCTGAACCTTGTTTCATAGAACGCTACATCCGTTCTTCACACTTTTACCCCGTAACCAGTACTGGATTTACCCATACCAGAATTTTATTTGACACAGGTGGTCATAGTAACTGCCAAATAACAAGAGTACCCATAAATGTGAACTCCCTAAGATAATGTCCCTTCAAACTCAGCCGCTAACGGTGCATCAGTCCACGCTAAGAGTTGGCAAACAGCAACGCTTATTTTAAGACATTTTTGGTGTCTTCGAGTAGCCATCAAGTGCTGTCGAACGGTAGCCGGCTGCGAACGTCACACGAACACCGAAAATAAGGCTTACGAAGCGAGGTAGGTAAAACCGGAAGGCAGTTCCATCTGGAGTTCTGTTTTGATAAACGAATGAGTTTGTGTCAGGCAGAATTCCATACGGATCTCGTTTGACCGCTCGAAGTCAGGTGCCGCTTCGGCCGAGAAGCCTATCTCGCGCAAGATTGGCCAAACATCGGGACGTTTGCCAGCTCGGAATCAAGCCGAGATCTGATTGGTTGAGAGTCCGGACCAACAGCCAATCATAACCCAGTGTTGCCCGAATTTTGGTTGCCAATGCCGCATCCAGAATATGCCAGAATTTCCAGAAAGTTATCGCCTCCTGCTCTATGTATATGAATCACTGTTAATGACTTCGCTTTTGGCGCTTATAGACCTTGTGCACCTTTGGTGGTTGTTTTGACGTGGACACTGGCTCGAGAGACTCGGACCGAGAAATAAATTGGAAAAAACCGTTAGTATAGCTTTTCTATAGATATCTGGCTAACAGTACGGTAAGGCAGCAGACTGTGCGTTAGTGCAAAATCCGAATGTGGAAACGTTTAGAAACGCCTCGGAACAAGCGTTCATAATTGAGCTTCAGTTCGGGATCCAAAGATTGAACTGTAACTCACTCCCCGATTTCCGGTGCATAGTTGGCCATCGTTTGGATGTAAGAGACCGATCGCGATGAACCATCACCGTGATAAGAGATTACTCTGCAGGATAATGTATCTGCATTACTGTGCTATTTACTGCTAGATGTTGGGTTTTGAAGTCCAACTCCGGCCGGCATTTCTAACAGCTGGTCATCTGGCCTTCAAAATCATGGAAGTTTTGTAACAAAAGTAGTTATTCATGTCCGGTTCGGACAAGATACCTGCGATCAATTGAGAAGTGTCGCATACTGTGTACAAACACTTCTCTGCACATCGTGCAATACCAGCTCTGTCGATGACAGGGACTTCGGCTGGTATGTGCAACTACATACATACATCGCGTATCAAGAACACTCGAAGGGCACAGCACCAATTGCGTTCTCACTTGTACTCATGAGTTTTCATTCTGTTTTCCATTGACGTTGAGTATCGCGAACGCCAACTTTCGGAGAATCACCGAGCCCAGGTTCTTCAATAGAACCTAAACTACATATTCGCCGACCGAGGTTGTACGTACATGGTTATACATATGAATCAAACAAAATCGAAGGCACTGTACGCTACACTGGCTCGCCTTTTAAAGACCACTTCCCCGGTGTAAAACTACTTGCGTGCCCTGGCCGGTGCCAGATGGGTTTTGTGAAGCTTGTGGGCCCGTGGCGGGTGCGTTTTCACTGTGGGATTGGGAAACGTATTATCTCCGTGATCTGTTGTCATCGAAAGCACATCAGTGTTCAGCACTGGTGTTTTGCTTTGCCCTCAGAGGTGCCTCAACTTAGCAAGCTCTACCCGAACCTTGCAGATTCGTACATCAACCTCTTATTCACATTAGAAGCAGAAGTAATAAAATCCCCAAGTTATGTGAAACGCACCACAACTTCCAGTGCCTTTCCCTGGAGTGTAAATCGCTCACTCGGTGACTTCATGTTCAGAGGCATCATCTTACATTTTGTGGATGCAAAGGGGCGAGATAGCTTCGGCCATTTCATTAACAAAATCATACACATTCGCCTATCCAAAGAAGAAAACGATGCCCCCCCAGATGATTCTTACATTTTGTGGATGCAAAGGGGCGAGATAGCTTCGGCCATTTCATTAACAAAATCATACACATTCGCCTATCCAAAGAAGAAAACGATGCCCCCCCAGATGAGCAAGGTCTTCGTCAGCCCCTATGTGAACATTAGATTTTCAAAGACATCCTAGAGTTTAGCTTGTTATCTCATAGAGCATGAAATTAAATAGGAATGAAGCAAGCAACCCTTGGCGTTAGCCCTTTGTGTACGGAAGCATTTAGAGAACTCTCCGCATACTCGCACATGCCTGGGCGCAAACGCTGCGATAAACCCGGGATTGAACGATTCTCAGGAAGCCGGTGTTCATGACTATTTCCGCGTATGGAAAATAGACAGAAAGCTCATGGAGCAAAGCTTACAGTAAGCAGATATGTACATCACCAACGTTAACATATAAATCAACCAAACCTCCGGGCACCGTATACTGCAGACAGCGGAGTGATTCATCCGCAAAAGGGGAACACACGGCGATTGACTCTTGCTTCCAATCGGTGGCTAGCATTCCTGGAGGCTTGGCTTTCGAGGCAGCCATGGATACGCAGGTTGACAAACAGGATCGGGAAATTCGCTCATATTCCGAGGTTGTGCTTGTTCCTGTTTAGCGGCCGCGATTCGCCTGAAAGGCGCAGGCGAAAAACGGCGTCTCACTGTTCTTCGTGTTCTCACCGTGAGGCAGTAATTTTACAAGCACGAAGACCCATCTAAAAAGTCATCGAAAATTCATTTGACACAGCATGAACAACCATCATGCATCGACTATCTGAAATGAGAGAGCCTGCTGCCGAATAAATAGGTGCCCCTTGAACTTTCAAAACTTCCTATGTGTCTCCGTTGTGAGCTAGCTGGGCCAACTGTGAAAAAGCTGCTGGCCAAACATTGTTCAAACAGGACATAAGTAAATATCAGTTTTTCTCGAATGTGACGATACTCCAGGGGATGGAGCTGGAGAACCGCGAGAGCGTTTCATAGTCAATGGATTTGAAGCTTACAATGATTTTCGTAGAAGCTCTTTGGACATGCTCAGTGTGTCTTAGGTGGGAATCTTGGTTGGAGCACACAGGAAGCCAACTGATCTAGACGTATTTGAGTGACTGGAAGTCCGTGCGAATTCGAGCAATGTGAGTATGTTACGCCGAACTATTAATCCATTGATAGGAGAGTTTGAAAGAATTGGAGTGACGTATTTAGAAATAAAAACGAGATAGACGCATGAAGCACCGCCGTTCGACACGGTTTCTTCCCGCTATGATCGCGGAGGTCGTGGCCATCCTCTAGCAGCAATGTGAACACAAGTCCGACTTCTTTTACGAGCACTGCAGAGGTCTTTTTGGGAATGGTTAATTGCACCGCGGAATCATTGGGTGCATTTTGTTGTTACTAAGGTCTGTAAGCCAGCGACCGGCCGCCAATGCATTCAAAAGATCCGAGAATTTCTCGAGT
>NW_008751821.1:650444-654994 GCF_000715545.1 Opisthorchis viverrini | reverse complement strand
GAGTTTTTTCCCCACACAAACTGTGCAAGCACCATGAATGCCTCCCTAATGACTATGTATTTATACGTCTTCGTTAGTGAACGCCTTGAATATCATTGATTTGTTCGAAAACATACGCAACGCGGCCTGTAGAAATCGTGCGATTCGCCGGCGGTTAAGTCGGGAAAAACTCCCTTTCCCACTCCAATTTCAGTTGAATTTGATGACCGAGAACGGGTTTAATCGCAAAGGTCCTGTTGGATCTGACCCATTTCTCATAACCCTCACCTCCGAATAAAAAGACCATGTTCTTGCAACTCTGAAGTTCGTCAGTGACCGTGCCACATAACCTGAGCCGGAAATGTACTAAGGTTCACCTCCGTTGTGGTTTTACTCCAATTAATCGGCAACAAAAACCCCAAATAAAATCACTTCTTCCTCTTAACAAGCACTTCAATCATGAACAACAAAATTTAAGTATCCGTACACAAATAACGTCTTATTGTGCATCAGAAATTCAATTTATACCGGCGAACTCTCAGATTCTGCGAACTTGAGATTGCAAAAAGTATTATTCATCTTTTCCAGAAGATTCTCCTTATCAGCACAATCCAGTCCCACGGGATCCAGTGTGGGGCACGACGACGGCACGCGGCTTGTACCGTCCATCCAGTGAAGCTTATGGAGCGGTCGAACTCGGCAGTCTATTTTGGTGTGCTGCCAATAGCATTATGCTCCCAATGTTCACTTGGATCTGCATGCGACTTACCAATCCGTTTCCACGTTCGTTCATTGAGTTGCATGATGTCGGAGCTCAAGTCGAGCTGAGGATGGACTTGGACTGTGGTAATATGAACCGCGAATAACGCCCTTTGACAAGCAAACTCAACCTTGAAGTTTGCCGCAGTTGAAGTGGCTACCGTTTGTGAGTTACCCGATGGTTCGCTAGTGACTGGGGCATTTGAGACTGACGTTCATGTTAGCGGCCCCGATGTTTTTAGCTGGAACGTTTACGACGAATGGCCGTCACTGATGAGTGAAACACCAGCCACCGCAGTTCTAAAAACATGCGAGGGGGCTGCTGTGTTTTTGAACGAACTTGTTTTTTATCTTCGCTAGGACGTCGGAGTTGAATGCGAGTCCTGATGCCTGATGTAGCTTCAAAATGATGGGATGTTAACATTCGGTTGTGAGGCTCTACAACGTCATTTCGGCACTCTTTTCTATTCTGCTGATCAGCTGGGCGCTGATGTATTTATCTTAGAGGCCGGTTACAAAAGCGAGGTCAGGGAACTTGTTCCCCGTCATTGAGCTAAGTTTGAAATGCCCGGCTAACAATGCGGGCGACGTGATTAAATCATCACGTTTTCTGGTTCAGATGGAGAAATTAAAAACCGATATCGAAAAGTGATGTTCGATCATTAAATACCTGGGAAAACATTTTGATTGTTTCGTTAAAGGTGAGTTCGCGGGGCAGTTTTGGGAGAATGAAATCTGTATACCGTTGTTAATCCGTCGTGCGGAATTCTCACAGCAATCATGACTTCCAGTCCGTCACGGAACTTCGAAAAATCGCTTTAAACACTTTTTCGTACCACTGTAACCAGGGGTGAAATGGAAAGTGAGTCGAACGTGAACTCCGTGGTTTGGGGTGCGGCCAATTCATCTAATTAGAGATTGCTGGTTGGTGCTGGCTGCTATCATTTCGGTATGCATTCTCTGAGTCAGTGCTCAAGTGAGCTTAAGTGGAGCTTTTTCAAACTGCTTTTTGATATTGCAATAGTTGACAGAGCCGATCGAATTCGATACACAACTTGTGTTCGTTCCCACCAACCGTAACAACGATGTTTTCTCAGCTTAGTTCCCAGTCTGAAACACCCAAACTGGCGTTCCCCGAAAAACCACCGGTCAAGCCAGATCATGAACACATGCACAGCAAGTCGTATATAAAGTGTATGAAACGACAGCATCCAAAAATTCCGACGCAATCTGGTCGGGCAACTGCCAACCGGCGATCGACGGTACTAGATCATGATTGGCTGCCGATCGAGACCAATCAGAGGTCGCCTCGATGGCCGGTGGGCCGATTTTTTGGCCAATCGCGTACGGGATAGTTTTCTTGGCAGTGGCAGCGCTTGACTGCGATCGGTAGACCGTTATCGCAGTGGAATTCCGACCAGCGCCCCTGAGGCGTCACTGTATTACTGGTCGTGACGAAGTCTCTCCACTTATTTTCCAAGGTGGGGGTGAAATGCTCTTTCGTGCTTGTCTAACTTGTTTCCCCTTATCTGCGTGAAAGTCACGGATTTATACACAGGATCGAGTCCGTCCCAGTTAACCGGGCTGTCGTACCGGTGCCCGTTTTCCCGAGCGAGGAGGGCGTGCTCGAGTGATTCTGACAGTCACAAAGAAATTACCTCTGTCCGCGTCATAACTGGACTCAATACAGCTCATTTTGCGAAGTTTCACGAAAGCGCGTGAAGAAGGATCCGAGAACAGCAAGTGCACATGATGATGTCCATAATATAACTCAGAAGGTATATGCACTAATAAGTCTTTACTATGATAGATAGTAGTTCACAGTGGCGGGCTGCATCACGTATAAAATAAACGCAATGTGAAGGTCGAGGCTGGCCAGTTGTACGGCTGCAGAACTTGGTCACTTCGGGTGGAGAATCCGAGAAATCTTCAGGTTTTCGATTATCGATGTCCCGGTACTGACACCAGCTCAAACCAGCGAATTTGGAGTGACGTAGTCAGAATACGGGTCTTTGGTGAATCAGAGCAGTCGTCTCAAGGACTGCATCCAGTACCTAGCCTAGGTGGCTAGGCCGCCTGCTAGGTATGCCGATCAACTGCTTGCCAAGAGAAACACCGTTTTTCGTTCCTAATTCGGATTGGGTAAAACCTATAGGTTCGTAGAATTTGATGTGGCAGAAGGTTGTGAACGATTTCATGAGGAGTTTGAGGACTGGGTGCTGTTCGCCTTCCGGAGTGAGGTCCACGTGTTCCGCGCGTACCGGTTCCAGTTCAACACGACCACCCGATTGAATCTCAGCCCACTTGCATATTAATTTCTCTGGCAACCAAAACAATATCCGCTCGAAGAAGGAGTTCAAGCGTCGTAAAAACTGTCTTTATCTGTACAGCAGGCATGCTGTACAGAAACCGACTATCCGTATGTTTACTGGATACTCTCATGTTTCAAAACGAGCCGGACACAGACGGCTATCCATAAGCAACCATTCAAACAAAGGCCCTTCACCTCGATGGCTTAGGACAATATCAGTCTCAGCAGGACCAGCTGCAGCGGCTTCCGGATTACTGGAGGTGCGGAACCAGAATCGATGGGAAACCGTAGGCAGACTAATTCAACAAATGTACTTATGTCTTGAATCCTCGTTCCAAGGAGAAAGCACTCATGAAAAGAAAATGAATCCCCCGCACTGTATGCTATCCAGTATAGTCCGCAGGACTATACTGGTTTTTTTAGTTGTAACTGCGGGACATCGCTCATGCAATCCGAGACAAAATTGGGAACTTCTAAATTTCCTCTCCTGGGATGAAAGAGATGTAACTTTGGTGTTTTTGAAGTCAGACTAAGTAGACGTTAACATTTTGTGGGAACGCAAAATACCAAGTGTAGTTCTTGGCTGTTTCTCCCTGGAATCCGTTTCCTCGCGCCAAAGGATCTTACCATTTCAATACTGGAAGGTTTTACGACAAGATTTGGCGTGCAGACACCTTAGTAGTACTGGACAGGTATACAGCCGCTACAGAGACATCCGAAATCAGTGTACCAAGATGAAGGTTTGTAAGTATCATGTTTTTGAGGAGAAATTGGCGTTCCATTCTGGATTATCTCCCAAACGCCTGTTCGTACACTTACGTCATTCTACTTGGATTAACTGTGGCATACCCAGGGTTCACTCTCCACACGGATAGACCGATAGGGCGGTGGTTTTCGCAGAACATCATGCATCTACCAGGACCGATCAACCCCCACGGTGCTGCTCCGTTCAACTACCAAAACAACGTGAAAAGTGATGCCCTCTATCACTTGCATCTCCTGGACCAGGCATCGAAAAAGCCAGATTACCTTATTGCGAGGCGGTTGGCAATATAGTGTAACATTTCTCCAAGGAGCGCTTAACTTCTTTGTTACGGAAAGGCTGTGATCATCAGTCCGGCCTTCAAATATGGCAGTATGAAACTGCCAGTGAATAACTGACCGGTTTACCTGACTTGTGAGCTTGGCAAACTCGCCGAAAAAGCTATTTCGGGACAGTTACAATAAATTACACACAACGAATTTGTGCCGCAATTCTGATATCGATTGACCGTTAACACACACAGGGGCCTGTAAGAATACAGTCGTCTGCCACTTGGCGTTAAGACGGTCCATGCGATGTTCCAACAGTCGATATCATCATCATCATCGACAGCATGACATCAATGTTCAACACCGATGCTTCACTGCCGTACAACCATGACTTATTTGAAAGCCTTATTGTAAAGAAAAGAATAAGGTTGGACGGGGGAGGGACTTAGTGCTAGCTTAACACAATCAT
>NW_008751821.1:640950-646613 GCF_000715545.1 Opisthorchis viverrini | reverse complement strand
GAGTGTCGCGGGACACTCTCCAGTATAGCTCAATGGATCGCTGAGGTGCGCAAACCGTCACACCACGGTAAGGTCCAGTCTCTTCGTGATAGCCACAATGCTGTCTGGCATTCCAGGTGTGTCCGTAAGCCTGGATGAGGTGTTCATTGTTACCGGCTGTCTCGATGAGCTGCGCATGCGAATCAATATGGTGCGTAAACCTGTCCAGCACAACGGACGCCGCCTCCATCCTAAAAATTATCGGTTCTTCATAATGACCGTTAAGTATCTCGCGTTCAGTTTTGATGCCTTTGTTCGACGTTCCGATCCCGATAACGCACGGGCAATTCAACAGACGCGGCCCCAAGGATGTTTCTACTCTCCGCTCCTTCTTGGGTCTCATCGGCTACTGTTCAGCATTTCTGCCTGCACTGCAGTGTCTGGCCACTGCTTAATCGCCTCCTAAAAATATGTACCTTGCGTTTGTTCAGAAAATTGTGAAGTCGCCTTCTACCAACTCAAGTCCATGCTCAGCTCCGAACTGCTATTGACGCACTACGATCCCAAACTACCGATTGCCCTGGCAGCTGATGCGCTCGCCTAAGGTGTCGGTGCTGTCATTTTTCATGTATTCCCGGACGGGACTGAGAAGGCGGTCGTCCATGCACCCAGGTCGCTAACTCCTGTGGGGCCATACTATAGTCAAAGTGGGAATGAGGCATCCGCGCTAGTCCTTGTGGTCTACCCCTTCTAAAAGATCATCTACGGCCGTCAGTTCACCTTTCGACTGATCACACACTTGCTGTGCATTTCTGACCCAAAATCTGGCGTTCCCGCTCATTCGGTGAATCGTCTGCAACGTTGGGAACTCACCCTACTTGGTTACAATTTCGACATTGAGTATTGCCGTACGGAGAATTTCGGTCAAACATATGCACTCTTGCGTCTTATCGGCAATCATACTGCTCCGAAAGAGGACTGTGTCATCGCTGCCCTGTCTACCGATGCTCACACCAGCCAACAGCTGCCCATCCGTGACTTACCCGTATCTGTCTTAGATATCCAGCGTGGAACTTAGGTTGATCCTGCACTTCAACAGGCGATCCATTTTCTCAGGATACCTTATCCGACCACATCCCTGCACGACGATCTCCAATCTCTTTTCCATCATCGGTATTCCCTGTTTATCGTTGGGTGACTGCCTCCTCTTCGGAAAACGTGTTGTGGTGCCACGCTCCTCACGTCTTCGGGTCCCGAAGCAGTTTCATTCGGGGCATCCTAGGATTAACCGGGTGAAAGCAATCGCCCGTAGCTTTGCTTACTGGCCACACATGGATAGAAACATCTCAAACTATATCAGAGGCTGCTCGCAATGTCAACAAGCTGCAAGGAATTCCCCGCGCCTTCCGCCTACTGCCTGGCCTTGACCCTAGCAACCCTGATCCTGGGCGCATGTTGACTACGCTGGCCATATTGATGGAGTAACCTACCTAGTCTTGGTCACCGCTTTCTCAAATAAGTAAATGAGTAAGTAATAAGTTGTGCCAATTGTCCCGCCAACGACAACCAGCACCCTGCGAGCCTTGAGATCTTTAATCTACATGACCTACTAGTACTAGATAATTGATCACAGTTCACCTCAAGTTGATTCCGAGAAGTCCGTCGCTGAAAGGCGATCACAAATGTCCGTTCGCCACCGTACCAGGGGAATCGACTGAACACCATTAAAAATTTTTGTTGAAAGTTGCGTCTGAAATGGGGTGTTTCATCCGATGTTTCGACGGCTTGGTACACTGCTGCTGGACCTTACACATTACCTCCGAAGAGAGGTCAGAAGGCCTGTTTCCGGCAGATGACTGTGAACTAGTGAGAAGCCAGAGGAGTGTTTGGGAATGAAGGTGGCCTTGGAGATCGTGGATTGTGCACCGCTGAAAAATCACTCAGCTGTAACACCCTCCGATGCCCGGCCGCCATTCCACCCGAAGGAACCACGAAGGCCTAGACAGGAGAAGTCGAGATGCGTAGGCTGAATTCGAACCACGGGCTCTCCAGTCAGTAAATTCGCGATCTAACCACTGAGCCATCTCGCTTCCACATCTGAGGGTGAAAGGACGATCGGATATCACTGAAGTCTCCCAAAAAGCTCCAATAGCAAGTGTTCGTCAGGTCGCCTACGTAATCTGAACGTAATAGTCCCGAATCTGTAAGTGAGCAGATCTTTGTTCATACAAAGAGCTGGAGCATATTGGCGTAATTTCGCAGATGAATAGGACACCGTTCGGTTAGCTGACGGTACAAAGGAATTGATACTAAACATAAGGAAACAGGCAAGTAGTTAATCTAGTTGTCGTTGTTATCCTCACATGTTAGTGCCATGACATTTTATCTATCACGCATATATATTAGTGACTTATACTTTCGAGTAGGGTCTATGTGGTACCTCGGAGAGTGTAAGCCACATCAATCAATCAATCAATCAATCAATCAATCAACAATCAATCATTCATTCAGTCAATCAATCAATCAATCGACCGATCGATCAACCAGTCCGTCACCGCGCGCTGCCACACGACGGGGTCACGAAAGCTGGGATACTTCCAGATCGCCCAAGCCTAGACAGGATAAGTCGAGAGGCAGAGGTCGGGTTCGAACCTTGGACCTTTCGGTCAGTAAATACGCGCTCTATTCACTTGGTCCATCTTGCCCCCCCCCCAGTACACCGGCGTTCGCCATCAGTCTGGTGCGAACTTAACTGGAGCCGCATATGTGAGTTGCATATCAGTTTGAAATCAAGGAAGTTTACGTGCTCCACATCCTAAGCTGTCCCGTGACCCGAATAATACTTTGCAGGTGTGGGCAGCGCGGCGATATTTAGACTATTTCGCTCCCTGTATTTCGTGACCAATCGCTCTGGTGGGTTAGAGCTATGAAAACCGTTACCACTGTACCAGGGTGGAAAATTTGCTTGGTGGCACTTCAGGTTGTGAAATCTCTGGTTGTGGTAACATTTCGTTATCCCCTGCACGGCTGCATATGTCAAATCAATAGACTAATTTCAGAAGCCCTTCCTCCCAGGTTTTGTTCGTGTATCCATGTGTTTTTACCTTGTTTTTTTTCACTGGATGTGATCGCCATTTGGTTTATGCTTATTTGGATCAGTGATTCAACTGTGTGCGAATGGTCTACTTCTGATGGCTTTACTGGGGACCCCAAAGATAGTCAATTTAACTGAACAATCCTATTGAATAGATCATAGGACGACTGTCACTTCTGGCGTTTTTCATGTCCGTTTCAGGTCCGATATTACTGAATACTATGGGTGTCGATTGCGATTCAAAGCCCCGCAAGTAAGTAGGAAGAGCAACCTTGTTAGACTTTGCGGAAGATGAAGTTTTCGACACAGGTATAATGTGCTTCTGTGGATTATCCACTTGTCAATGAATTTCGTTTCTTACGATTATGACTCTTGTAGAAGCTCACTCTACGTTTTTATTTTCATTAGCTTTGAACGTAAATGGAAATGACGAATGCTCTGCAGTCCCTGGTTTCTGATTTCCCCCAATTGGGCTAGGCATCAGAGTGTCGTACAACCGATGTCAATCTTTTTCATTTTGCAACAACTGATACGACAATGGATGCAGCCTATGAGGCTCACAACAATGCCCGTGATTAGAGGTCAAGTCTGTCTTTCATCTCCATCCATATGCACTTAAGCTAACGGTAAACCCTGGCTCCAGAATATTAGTAACGGGAAGACTCACCCGTCAAGAGTGAAAAATTATGGGGAACTTCTTGGATTGTAAGCTTGAATCCAAACCGTCTCGTCGGCATCGAATGTTTGGTTGGCATCGCTTTTAGGATATGCTTGGACACTCGAGTGTTTTCGTTCTTTGCTGGAAAAAATCATTCAACTGTAGCACCCTTTCGGTGCCTTACTGTTTTGCCACCCGAAGGAAGCACGAAGGCTAGGATACTGTCAGGTTGCCCAAGCGTAGGCAGGTTAAGTCGAGAGGCAGAGGTCTGGTTCGAACCACGGACCTTCAAGTCAAGTAAAATCCTGCCCTAACCACTGAGCCATCTTTGCTGATCGGCTACATGAACGTTCAATTGGTATTTACATTTCCTGTTTGGAAGACTCAGCGGCCTTTCGAAAGCGATTTTAGCCAAGCTGGCAGTTCCTAGTAATTTAGGGAGACTGACTTGGGGTTATTTTTGAGCCTCTGACCTTCTTGACAGGTTTGGTTCACAGCATTCTTTCAAGCATTGGTCCCGGAACACAACTTACTTTAACTCCCAAGCCGAACTTGCTACCGTTGGGTAACAGCAGTTGCCTTCTGAGTCAGGACAAGTCGACTTCCGGTATATGTGACGTTGATGTTACCCTGCAATAGTGATCGGCATCTAGTTCTGTAATGTGTTTTTTATATCACAAAGTTTCAGTTAATCAACGTCGGTCTTGGTCGTACCAACCGCCATATTACTCTGTATCTTGGGGGAGCAGTTCGCTCCAATCTTTGTTTTGGATCCAAATGGCCATTGGGCATAGTCGACGACCGATACATGTGTCGTGTCAACAATGAAGGTAAAACTGTGGAAATATTGGTGGCTTGGATGGTCCCATTAGTTCTCGGTCTGTTCAGTGATCTTGGCAACCGATTCGTTTCTTCATTCTAGTGGACATGTTCAGCGAGTACTTCGGTAGTGCTTCAGCTTTTAAGTAGTCAGAAACGAAATCCAAAGTGGTTCAAGCTGTATCTTCGTCGGCTAATGTGTATTAGAAGTTAGACCTCTTTGTCTTTCTACCCTGGCCATCGAGCTATGAAATATTTGCATAGCGCGTATGACAGAAATCCTAGTCATTGGTCCCGATCAAATCCTAAGCTGCTTCAGATGAAGTCCTTCTAGTTGCTTCCTTCCGGGGCATCAACATCCGGGAAATAGTGGACTTGTCATAGCTTAAGTAGCCTCAACTACAGGAATATAAGAGGATTGATATGTCTTCTGTTTCAGCGGAAACTAAGTTGCAAACCGTTACTTCATCACCAGCACCATCATTAGCAGCAGCATGACATCAGTGTTCAACATCCATGCTTCGCGGTCGCACAACCATGATTTATTTGAAAGCCTTGTTGTAAAGACAAGAATAAAGGTGGATGGGGAAGGGACTTAGTGCTAGCTTACTACAATCATTCCGAGGTGCCTACCATTCAGGCGATCTGAATAGAAACGGACAACAAGAACGCCACTGACATCGGGACGCCTTTTGATCTAAATCTGTCACCACACTTCACGCTAATTAGCCTAACGACGACTAGTAATAATTACTCTAGCTAACTTCAGTTAAACAGTACTCTCTAAATTTTTCGCCGTGTTACCGCTAGTTTTGTTGGCTGATCACTTCGTGCAGTCATCTGTTGTTATTTATTATCTATTATTATCTATCTATCTATCTATTTATCTGTTGTTGATTATTATCATGTATTTTTGAAGAGCATGGTCACAAACAAAAAGTGAGTACAAGCGATGAATGCGAAAGTGTAACAGGAGAATATGGGAGAAAAGAGAGAAACGTCCTATTCGAAATCATGCCAAGGACAGTCCCAGTCTGATGAGGTGAATCCCAAAGTATGTAAGGATTTTGGTATGGGAACACGCGTCTAAAGACCAACAACCAAAGAAAGGAC
>NW_008751821.1:588539-640667 GCF_000715545.1 Opisthorchis viverrini | reverse complement strand
GAATATTCATCAGCACCATACTTCTGCTTCTTCTCATTCCACACAGTCACTCCACGCCCATCCGAGACTATGCTGACGTCTATTACAGTTGCACGGCGATCTCGAACAGCGATCGCTTATTTTATCAGGAACCCCACCATCCTCTGTATGTTTCACGAAATACGTAAACGTATTTAATAGGCTGAGTTTTTGTACCTCTGCTGTACCGGTTGTAGCTCGTTCCGAAGTCCCAACGAGCCTCCTGTAGACGGATCTTACACCTCGCCGCGCTTTGCATCCTCTCAACAACTCAACGGCTGCCCTCCTTCGACAAATAGACGTGCGAGGCGACAATCTCCCGCAACTGCTGCTAATCTAACGAGTCCTGTTATCCGGAAAGAATCGGTCCAAACACTTCCTTGTTCTCCCACAAAGGTGTTGACGGAGAATGTGCTGGATACTGCTCCCATTCCCAATTTCCCGTATAAACATACATGCACTATTCGTGAATCTCATGGTCGTTCCGTTTTCGGAGTTGCATTCAATTCGATAAATCGAACTCGTACATCTGATCCACTGCTGTTCGCTACAGTTGCTGGAAATTTCGTAAGTTTACAATGCTCTGGATCTGTAAACCACTTTGTCCCCTTACATGTTATTTCCCGGGCTAGTACTAGTCGAATTTCGAATCTTGCTTAATGGAACGGCACTAGTTTAGGAAACCAGTATCAGCAGCAAATAAGCCCCAACTATTGGTTTAGCGGGTTTGTTATTGTTCTGATGCGTGTACTTTCTACCGCAGACAATCCCTTCGTCTATTGATTAGTTAATCGGTTGTCACTCTCACCTCATGTAATTGATAAGCGCTTCCACTAAGCATTTGATTGACTAGATCTACTCATCGGTTCATCTTTGCACGTTGTTTTATTCAATCCGTGCGATGTTTTATGAACATAAGAAATGGTTTCTCTTTTTCCAGTTGTTTTGATTTGATCACTTGGGACGCATGTTGAGTTATTAGTTTCGCAATCCTTTAGGCACACAGAGACAATTTTGGGAATACTCTGGCACCTTATCGCCTGCAACTGACTGGCTGATTACTTTACTTTTGCTTTGTCCTATCCTACCAAACCTCCCCTACTTACTAGCTTAAGCGACGATAACCATCTCTTGCAGGGAGTTAAGTCGGATTGCCGCGGCTTAGGTTTGGTGATTTGAAGCTAAGTCTGCATATGTGGAGTCAGAGTTGATCTACTTGAGGATGTCGACAAGTTAAACTATTTTGAAAATGTAGTTTTCTCCAGCATGTGAGCTCTGGATGAGGCATCCTACACAATCGCTAAGTTTTCCCCCCTTGTTCCCAGTGTTTTGTTGGCTTTGGTGTCGACGAGTGATGAGTTGCGATTCAAGGACACTGCTTATAATGTCAGTGTTCTATCGTTTCTCTTCCAAGGCTCGGAAACCTCTTCCCATAAGTAAATCTACGGATTCTTTTGGTTTCCAATAGCATGCACCGGTTTGCTTGCCGATCGAATGAGCGATGGAGCGGTATGTCAGGCAGTCATGGAATAGATTTTAGCTTGTGCTTGGCACGGGACAGATTTACACCGGCTGATCGGTGGCTAGGCTCATCAGATTAATTTTCGTACCTGGTTTTATTTACGAAGCTCCCACCACGTAGAAACTATGGCGCGGTGCCAAGCCCTTAAACTTATCTCGAGCTGTGAAAAACATCACTGAAGCAGGTTGGCAGCTGTTGCCTGTCTGGTTTGGAGCTAGGCAATAGTCTTCATTAACGGTTCGCTGCATTTTTGGGACATGACCATACATCATAGCCAGTCTTTATGTATGGGTTCGATGCATACTCAGCTGCAACACCCTTTCGGTGCCTAGCTGCCATGCTACCTGAAAGAAGCACCAGGTTGCCCAAGCCTAGACAACGGAAGCCAAGTGGCAGACGTCGGATTCGAACCACGGACCTTCCGGTCAGTAGATTCGCGCTCTAACCGCCGAACAATTTCGCGCCAAACAAAATGTGCCCTAAGCTGTGTAGTTTTGTTGAGCACCAATGATTGAAAAGTGGTATCTGCCAACTCCTAATGGCGCGCGCTGGTCTAAGGATAAACTTCACCCGACAAATACACTCATTTGCAAATCTAGTTGGCTTTCATGGGAGACTCAAATGATTCTCTCGTTTATGATGTTCTTCAACTGAATGTGCTGCACACAGGCCGCTTCTTGTTTCAGCTGGCACAATATTCGAGATATCGCAGTGTATTTCCCTAAAAGAAACCACTCACAAGGTTTCGAAAATTGTTCGACACTTTAACGGAAACTCGGGGACTGTGCCTACCTGATGAGCCCCAAGAAGGGCGAAACCGGTCTTGGGTTGTTGAAGAGTTTCCAGCAAAATTGTGATTAGTTTCCTTTATGAAAATCTTCACCCGAGTTTACCACGTCCATTGAAGTGAGAAAACGCTGAGCCTTCTCACGTTTGCTCTTCAACTTCGTTTTGATCAGTTGTTTGGAACTCCTTCGCTTGACCCCAGTACCTCAAGGGTCGGAACACTCTCGGGGCATTTTCTAGTGAATATTGCTGTCCTTAATCCAGATCCCTAAGGGCTACAAAACATTCCTAATGATCTAACCATTTCTGCCACATGACTGCACGCCTGGAACTTATAAACTAATCAACCATAGACCTCATGTAAAAGACCAGTTTGTCGGTGTGGCAGTTGTTTGGGTGCTGGGTGGACTGGTTGAACATGAGATCATCTCTAGAATCCGGCTATGCCGGCTTTTGGAAAATCTGGCGCCTGTTTTATGCCCGTTCGTTCGTCAAAAGCCTGATAGATCAAATGTGTGACCTATAATCGCAGGTCTACGAAAAGTTAAGGTGTTTGGCCATCGGCGTCTCCAAAGCAGTGTTTTGATCGACTTGGAACATTAGATCAGTGCTACTGAAGTGCATCCACTGGCTGTAGGAAAATGTGGCCCACCCCCAATCACACCTCATCGGTTATACTGGTTTGGACAACTACTTCTTACATCAGAGGACTGTCTGCCTCGCCAAGCTCTACCAAATGGAAATGACCTGGAGGTGGACAATACGTGACCTGGCAGCGAAGCGTGGCACCTACCGGTAGACTCAGTTGCGTTATCAACTGCTACCTTCTTGGATGAGGACCCTGGGGCTAGTTTTCCCTATGGTTAATGACACTAAAAGCGATGGCTCAGTCATGCATCAAAGCTCTTTACACCCGACTGTTTCCTCTACAGTCTCCCATTTTTGGTGAACAAAACCGAATCAGCCTGGATGAACGTACCTTTGTTACCTAGCTTACTGGGAGCTAGATGGTTCGGTTAGTGCGCGAATTTACTGACCTGGAGGCCCATGTTTTGAACTCTACCTCTACTTCTACTTTTCCTGTCTAGGCTTGGGTAACCTGGTGGTATCTCAGCCCTCGTGCTTCCTTCTGGTGGCACGGCAGCTACGCACCGAGAGGGTGTTACAGCTGAATGATTTCGAAGTGATTTTGACATGGCTTACAGATGACTTACTGAACTGGACCGAACTTGTCACTAAACGGAAGCGCCTGTCCCCATCATCGTCAACTACAACAACCTCGTACTTGTACAGTGGTTATAGCTGCCCACTGGGGGCGGTAGCCGGTATAATTATTGCGTAAATATAACGTTGGCAGTGGATTTTTAATTGGGGAGATTGGGGGAGCTATGCATTGAAGACAGTAACTTGGTGAGCGAGCGCCATTGAGGACGCCACTGGTCCCTTGACTTACGATGTCTCTAACCGTTGATGTATCCCATCCCGCGTTTCCCATCCATGGAGACGGCAATGACCAGAACAGCTGAGTTTGTTGGTAACGGCCTTCATACTTCGCTGAAAGTATGCTAATGGACATATTTTGGTTTGTCAGAACCCCATCCGGTGGTTTTCATACTGAACTTGTCCGATATTTGAAGCGTTTCGCTGAGGAATAACGACTTGACGGCAATGACCCAGCTGAGTTTGTTGGTAACGGCCTTCATACTTCGCTGAAAGTATGCTAATGGACATATTTTGGTTTGTCAGAACCCCATCCGGTGGTTTTCATACTGAACTTGTCCGATATTTGAAGCGTTTCGCTGAGGAATAACGGCTTGACTCTTTTTTCCCATCCTAGGTCACTATTTATCAGTGCATTTTAAAGCCAACCTCCAATGAGGCATCCAACTCCGATGGACCACCAGTTCTTCTACTTCAGTCATTCACCGATCCTGCGGGAGATGACGAAGAATTCTACTGTTGTGCTTGGTCTCGAGATACAAGTGGAAATGTGGCTTCAAGTTGGTGGACTGATTGTTCCGAAAGCCGCTTGCCCCGACCCGTCCCACACCAGCACCAAGCCCCGCTGACCTATTCCACGGCATCCCTCCTCCCACCACATCAGCAGTTGGTGGCTGCTGCGGGCAAGAGAGGTGTAATCCGGATCCTGTGCCCAAGCCTAGCCAGCTGTCCAACAAGTCTGGTTGGGCATGGTGCCGCAATCAACGAATTACGTTTCCATCCACGAGATCCGGCCCTGTTGTTTTCATTCAGCAAAGGTAATTTTGACTTGTTTTGAGCTTTCGGCGTGCATATAAAACTTAACGAGAGGATGAATGAGGTTGTATGTTCACTCCATATCCATCATTCCTTGCCATCTGTCTTCTGTGAACCTAGGCTTCAAATTGGGCATGTGCCTCCGAAGCCACTCTTGGCAGGCTTATCTTAGTTAGAAATAACCACGTAGGTATCAACAACCGACTACTAAGTCCATACCAGCGGTAGGCAGGAAATATTTGTTATCCGCAATGGCAGAAATGATCAGCGTCTGTTGGCCCTATTTGACGTGACACACCGTGGCGTTCTTCACTATAATGTAGGAGACTTGGAGCGTGTTACCGTTTTGGATGCGAAGCTAGTTAAGCGGGCAAGCGGTCCAGTCCCAAGGCTCGTAAAATGAATGTAGTACATGCATTTACACAACACAACCACTAACTCACTGCTACGCACAACTTCGCTCCTTAATAACCCACTGATGATGTCACCTCGATTGGTGGTGAAACGTTTGCAACCAAATTACACAGCTCAGCGAACAAGCCAGCGACCATTTACACAGCTTAATATCATAGGAAAAGCAAACCCAATCTGCTATCTAACGACTAGGGCAACAAAACATGCACATCAGTCATCATGGCCAACAACATGATTAAGGTATGTGGTGTAATCTATCTAAAGGCCATCTGAGAACGTTTCGTGGAGTAAATTGAAGCATCCGAGAATGACAAGCTGATGCATCAATGACGGACATTGAGCCGATTTATGCGACCCTGTCTTTGGAAAGAGATACTATAGATGAGCTGATGAGTCACAGTTTAAATCGCAATGATCGGTAAAAATTGCAACACTGCTGGACCTCTTCTGTTATTCAGGGGCTTTCAGTTTGAGCTTCGTATCCCATGGACAGTTAGCCTAAGTTTTCCTTTTAACTGTAGTTATTCTCTCACCTGTGCTTGTCAGTCAGGTTCGGTTGGGAAGATTCGTTGCGACTTTTCTATAGTGCGCGAGCACCCTGTCAGACTGCTCCTTCGAGGGACAAAAGACAGTTTCTTATGCCTTCGGGCTTGTATTCAATCGCCCCGAGTGAACTTAAGTTTCATGACACATGGGTATGCTCGTAAATGCATTGAGAGATTTCTTTAAAAATCACTTTTTCGGAAAACGAAGCCACAGTTATTCCAAATGGAAATTCAATGACGGACACAGGCGGGTGCAAATGCTTTACGACTGGCACTGTTTCTATCATACAGAAGACGTTGATTATCTGGAATTTATATCCCACTGTGTTCGGCCAACTGCCATATACAACTTCATGTTTTCTCACCTGTCTCGCCTGTGCGTCCCTTTCAGATTACACGGTCCGGCTTTGGAACATCGCCAGCCACGTGTTGGTGGGTATTTTTGGTGGCGTCGAAGGTCACCGCGCTGAGATACTTCATGGTGACTTGTCGCTGACCGGCGACCTACTTCTCACAGCCGGTATGGACCACTGTATAAAGATTTGGCGGCTCAACACACCAGAATTGGCCAACGCCGTTATTGATTCATTTAGCTATCGGAGTCGGCTGAATCCAAAGTGAGTGAATTTCCCACTAACATCATTCTTAGCACTTGGAATGTAGGGTACTTCGGTGTCCAAACACCATAAAAATATCAGTATGCAGTGAAAATGGGAAATAAATCCTGTTTACCGACTTTGGCAAAGTTCTTGGGTGGGTGGTACTCGAAGTTGTGGAAGTTTCGATCGTAGTGTGTCCAGGTCATAATAGTGCAGACAGAGAGTTGTTCAACCTTTGACCTGGAAGAATGGTATAAAGGAGATTTCGAAAAGTCTCGGTACTGTCAGTGCGACTCGCGTTCTAGGACGGAGTTTCCGTTGTCTTCTTTGTGCTTGGTTGGAGACGCTTCAAGATATGGCTGATATGGCAATGTTGTTGTCACTTTCCATCCAGATTGCCTGAATGAATGTCTCGAGGTGTAAGCAACTCGGGATGATTGTGGTAGGCTAGCACTAAGTCCCATCTCTACCCATTTTCATTTTTTCTCCACAATAGGGCTTCGACTAAATGCTGGTTTCATGGCAGTGAAGAATCGTTATTCATCACCGATGTGATGTTGTCGATCATGCTGGATGGGATACAGAACTTAACTATCTTAGTCCGTTCTTTCATTAGGTTTCTTCACTTTGAAAGATTTCAGTGGTTGCGGTTGATTTTCTATCCCCGTATTTTACCGTTTTTTCAAGCGCCTCGCTCTCGTGCCGCTCGGTTCGTACGCTTCGGACCCCACCTTTCATGAGAATGGACTGCATATGTCTGTGTGCAACGTCACTTTATACGGCACCCATTAGGCACTGTTACGTTTTTCGGGGTTAGCCTTTGGACTGAATTTTTCTGTCGATCATTTCCGCTGTTTTTGTCTGGTTACTCACAATCATGAATCGAAATGAGCGACTTTTTTTGCCAACATTTTAGTGTTTTCCCGTACAGTGACGAGCCCTCGAATTTTCTCATCTTGAATCAGTCCAGCAAGTGACGTCAGTCCATTTATAAAAACTGGGAAGCGTTGCGTGACTGTTTCAGCTGCACTGGAAATTGTTAGCAGTGGAAGTTTCATGAATCTTCAGGGCGGTTGGAATCCGGCAACTTGCGGAAAGAAGTTCGAAGACCGTCGCATTCAGCTACGAGTAGTTGTTCGCTAGCGTGATTATGTTGCACTCACGTGAATAATGGTAGCATCATTCACGTCACGCAACCTGTTTTTATTGGTGAACTCGCGGACAGGAGACCCTTCGGACTTCGGACTGACCACTCGTGGCTGAATGGTAGCGTTCCAGAAGCTGGCTGGTTCGATTCTTTCAGATCCATGATTGTGTTGACTATCAGTGAGCATAGAACAACTATAGAGTTATAGGCGTTTCGGTGAAGGTTGACCTTCATGATTGAATGCATCAGTGAACGCATTTTCCTCGTTATTCTGGAGCCACGTCTTTTTAAATAATTAGTGGTACTGTGCGCTCTCCTTGGTGTGCAGTACGGGTAACGCTCAAGATATTTCAATAGCTAGACAAACATTTAGCAATAAGAATATGAAAATATTCTTATCCAAGTTTGAGGGTGTACCAACATGCAGTTACAGTGTCCCAGAGGTTGCACATATGCCGTAAAATTATAGCTGTTAAATCTCAAAATATCTTATCCCGATAGCGGAATGTAGTGGAATTGTTTGGGATTTTTATCGAATTATATTTAAAATCGCGATTGAGGTGTCTTGACACGAACACCTCATGTAATGAGTAGGCATTTGAAACTAATGGATCTTGTGGGCAGTGTCAAGAATTCATTAACATATCACACGCAGCAACCTTGATATATCCGTGGTAGTTGTGGGATTTCTTGAATTTATTTCTACATCTCTTCCGAACCATCTTCCTCGTATCTTGGGGCAATTGCTTTGGTTAGTCTATATCAATCGGGAAGACCCTACTACTCGTTTATAATAGGATTCGAACATGTTATTTGACACACGAGGTAGGTACATTCTTCGCTAGTTGGCCAAAATGTAACAGATAGTCTGTTGGTGGGTATGGACAAGAGCGAACATGAATTTTGGCGCCTGTTTCTTTGGTAGGGGCCAGTCGAAAAATTTACACCTAACCAGAGTAGAGTAGACGTACCTTCGACATCAATTTACTCCCCGTTGAAGTGCTTCCGCATCAGTCACTTCCTATTATCTCATGCACAGCCTTACGTAGTTTTATCACATCATTTATTTGCACGGTGATTTTCATTTGCCAAATATCAGGTGGATGTTCCGAAGTGTTTGATCGCATTGTGACTATGCAGAGGTCATTGTATGTCTTATTTAGTTGTTGTTTGTTGCGTTACGCTACATTACACGCTTTGTTTACTATTTCCTTCTATGCAGACCTTTTCCAGTTCTAATCCAACATTTTCCTGAGTTCAGTTCCCGTGATGTGCACGGAAACTATGTGGACTGCGCTCGGTGGTTTGGCTCCCTCGTCATTTCCAAATCTTGTGAAAATAGTGTAACTTTATGGAAACCTGGCCCCATGGATGAAACCTCACACGTCTCTTCCCCCTCGTTAACAACATCAGCTTCTCCGAATACTACCACCACTGAGGTTGATGGCGTTCGTTTACCCAGTCGTTTGCAACCTATCGGCACTACTGTTTCATCCGAACCTGCTGCCAACCCCATGCCTGGTGTCCCAACGGAGCACAAAATAAGCATTATTCACCAGCTGAAGGCTCCAGATTGCAATCTGTGGTACATTCGTTTTGACGTGGACTTGGCAAATCAAGTCCTTGCTTTAGGCACCGGAACGGGGCCTGCTCGTATATACCTGTGGGATTTAAAATGTCCGGAGGCCGCGTTGAACCTACCAGCACAAGTTTTGTACATTCCTTCCTTGTCTGGTACGGGTAACAGTGGCATTCCGATAAGCCACAGTGCCATACGCCAGACCCGCTTTGCGAACGATGGAAAAACCCTCGTATGTGTTGGAGACAATGGACTGATTGTGCGGTTTGACAAACCCTAGTCGCTTACAAGTCAATGAATGTTAACCCCTCTGTTGTACAGGTCAGATTTTCAATGTTTGTCTTTAAATGTGTACTTTACTTCAGTGCTTTCTGGCTTTTCGATTCATCGCATCTGAGTTTTCCAGGCTGGCGTAAGGTAACAGGAAATATGAAGTAAACGGACCTTCGGCCATTCCAATCCTATTTTTGGGTCAGCTATCTGCCCCTTGTTTGTGAGACATAGCCGCATTCTCCATATCCCTTTGTAATAGTCCTGTAACCATGTGTATATACTTAAATAGGCTAATTCACCCCCTTCAAGACACCTTTCGCCCTGTCTAGCCTGCAACCACTTCTGCCAACTCATGATCCAGAACAGGCCAGAAACTTCTTAGGATTAGTTAGTGTATTTCGCCTCCGAATGAACCCGAACCAGGGAGCTCGATATCGTCTGTATACCCCAAGTCTTAAATTCTTTCCCAGTAAAAATTTTGACGCCGGTGGTTGGTGGTACATGGCCCTAAGCGATGCTTTATAGCGCATCATCATCATTGTCGGCCGTGATAACCGCGTACTTGTCGTACAGTGGTTATAGCTGCCCCAGTTTCGTTCACCGATGATTTGGGAACGTGGGGTAGATAGCTGCGCATTGGAGGCGGGAGCTGACAAATTAGTGCGTAAATACAGCACTTTCAGTAGACTGTTAAGTGGGAGAATTGGGAGGGGAGCTATGCATTGAAGGCAACAGCTTGGATGCATGAGCGCCATTGAGGGCGCGAATGGGCCATGTCTGACAATGTCTCTAACCATTGTTTTGGCCCGTTTCGGAGTCCTCATCCAAGAAGACGGCAATGTCCAGCGCAGCTGAGTTTGCTAGTAATGGCTTTTATACTTCGCTGCCAAGTCATTGTTTGACCGCCTCTGGCTCTCTTCCACCCTTCACGCGGTTGTGCGAAAAGAGCGAATCAAGCATAAATTTTCGGCAACTTGTGGTCAGATGGCCACGCACTACCGAGGGAACTTCGGTCATGTGGTCTTCGTGATTGGGTGGAATAAGGATTGACTATAGGTTAATCTGGTTAGTGGAACACAAGGTGTAGACAGATTGTGATGGACTGATAATGAGCTACCAGCCACGAAGAGGCTGGCTGTGACAACCGTAAAACTCATCAGTAGTGACCACCATTGAATGAATGAAAACTTGCACCCAATTTTCGGTGCGTACGAGGAGGATACTGATAAGATCTTACGCAGGTGATCAGGTAAACGGTGTTTTTGGACAACACCGGGATCAGGTCCTCGATTGATGGTGCCGTGATGGTGGACTCTTCGTAACGATGGTCAGCTACACTGTGGGTTATCGTACATGCGTGGCGAGGGCGCTATTTCGTGTTCAGCAGATACTAATGAGCAACCGAGTACAATTGGCAAGGACCGCGAATGGTTAGGACCTCAACTTAACCAGTTATACGTGCGTAGACCTGACTGAGTGTACCTATGACGTATGGTGCACCTATCCTGTGTCAAATAGTGAAGATGATCTCCCTGGGCAAGATGATTTCTCTGTAGGGTTCCACGTTGGCCAACTGTCTGTCTCCGGACAGATTTTTCTGCTGTTTGAGTGAGAACACGATGCGTTATCTTTCCAAGCACGTCCGTTATCCAATTCTGAACAAATTATCCCCAGTTGTTTCGTGCTTAATTTTCAGTTCCTTTGATAGCGTGGTCAGGTCATCCCGGACATCCTTAACCTGTGTTGACAAATCAGTTTCTCGTTTCAGTTCAACTATTAATTGTTTACTGGCTAACTAAATTACCAATTGTAATGAAACATCTTCTGAGGCTTTCTTGTTCTTGATCCATAGGATATCCGGCACTAACCAATGGCAAACTGCTGAGCGTTATATTCTACCACATGCGGTGTATTCCGGAAGTGTATGTCTAGCTCTCAGTAGCACAAAAGGCATCTGCTTTTGCCCATATGAGAAAAGGCCTCGATTGATCGTCCGAACAAGTGAAGAAAACACACCAGTGAAACGGCATGATGGTTGGGGGTTGTATCGCTTCCCGGTTAATAAATATGCAGTGCACCGCATCAACCAAAATGAACTTAGCAGTGGGCGGTGCACAAATAATTCTTCGGTCATCTTCAGTTTTACCTGTACCATCACTGGGACAGATCAGTTTGGAAACCTGACACAACAGACGTCTTAGGCGGTAAAAACCGTTATAATACTTGGAAACGAACTGCTGAGAGGAGCTGTGCAGTCGTACTGTTCTCGGTCATAGTTTTAGTGGTGAGGAGAAAACAGCGAAACTAAACGTGGTCTCTCGGACTGTCCAATTGAATGGGCATTCACTCCACTCACATTTTGTGCAGTGGAGTGCACTCATAAACCGCCAATAGAAGGAAGAGTACATGCCACTTTAGATGCGTTGGCATTAATTTGAAACCCTCCACTTACTGAAATTGCATTGACAGTCCCGACGTTCCACTTCGCTTCGGCTCACTCTATTGCAATTTAGTTGCTTTGAGGTTGCCAGTTAGGTATAACAACTCTTTCGAACAACCAAGCCCTCAAGTAATTTCTAAGTCGGCATTACTGGATCGCCAAACAAACTAGCTGGAACTGCTGAATATACTACATTCTGAACCAGTCAGTATGTCAACACATCGTCACATATCGATGTTGGTCCGATTTCAACTGCGCTGACCTACATGAATGGGCACGCATCAACACCACCCGAGAACCATTTTGGCTGGCGTTGTGTCTTATGAGCCTGCTCGGCGGCGTACAGCCTCGAACTTACATTGTGGTGCAGGTTGAGTGCGCGGGTTGATGACACTACACTCGGAACATGGGTTGACACAACTGCATCTATCGTGTGTGGTTGACGCAAGATTCCGGAATTTCAGATCAGTTACCTTTTTGTTTGTACAAAGCATCCTTTTGTATATCCGTCGAGGATCTGACTGCCAAATATGAGGACGGAAACCAGGTCAGACAGTCAGATGATAAATCACACTGGTTGGTCACTGTAGGAGTAGTCGGCATGGAGAGGGATGACCTTTAGAGAGGGGAGAGTATTTTAGATACAATAGACACAATAGGAAGCATTTATGACGCCCTGTTTTAACCCAAGATCAATATGGTGGTCGTAATACCGTGATCCTCTGTTAGACCTGAAGTATCGACAGAAAAAGTCTGTGGACACATTGCGCGCGAATACGCAGTTTAGATGCGTATTCGTATTGTATTTGTGAATATCTAGTTGACTAGGGCTGAACACAATGCTGGGAGGGAAGATCGTTCAGAAGCGTGGAAAACTCGAGACAAACCAGCTTATCCTGAACATGTTGATTGTAGGTAAATTTTCTGGCTTGACGAGCGGCTCGGAGTGTTTATCTACATCGGATGACATTGGTGGCCCCGGTTTTTTTACGATGTAACAGGAAGAGCACCAGTCAGCTGGATTATGATTCCCAACAGCTTAGTTAATTGGTAAAAAGCAAGTTAGCTTTTCATTTACTTTCTTTTGGCAGATCGTACACATAATGCTAGATTTCAACGAGCCAATTCTTCGTAACCTCGAACAACATCTCGCAATTGTTCAACGGCAGCATCAAAGGTGTCCTGAAAAGAGAACGAAGCCTGATCATCAGCACAGTGGCCGGATACTTAAAAATAAGGCTTCGTTGAGTTAATCTTTTTGGACTGATGTGGTCATTTCGTAGAGACTGCCGTTAGTGAACAACCGTCTTCTGTTGACTGGTTTGATCGAATCGATTAGTAACTTTGCTTTTGGGTTTAATGTCCACAAACTACTGATTTGTTTGCTTGGTTAGATGGGTCAGAGAGGCGACCACTGTATGTGCTGAAATTACGTGTTAATGGCATTCATGAGCAGGAATTCTGCTGACTCTGTTCAATCCACTTTCCAAACCGATGCTGAAATTCTAAATGAATGAAAGGCGGCTGGCTAATTCTTGAGAGTGGAGAGACGGTGATGGTTGAACTTATTTCAATTTAGTGGAAATTTAGGATAGAGCTTCTAGTTTTACGGTGTGTCTGTATCACCTGGTGGTGGTTAGCCGAGAAAAAACAATATATGAACACTTGTTAGGGTATGTGACTATGGTGTGGTTTATTTTTCACGTGATATCATAGTAGGTGGCATTTTTGTTGGTATTATAATCCACTTTGAAGTGCCCCCAACTCTCTGTTATCTAGGCCGCATTAAATTGCGGTTGTTCGACAAAGCGGTATGTTCAGTTATCCTTGAACATCTATAAAAATCCAGAAGGTTCTGTATCTATGAAGACCGGAATTCCTCAGTCTATGAAGCTATAAGATCAGGTGGGACATATTAAACTCACCTGTGTGCATCCAAACTTTTCGTACCAATGCAAATAGGCTTTCATGTTTCGCCGCATCTGTGCACGGTAAAGCAAACAATTCAAGTCCTCGGTTATGCAGTAGGAATTAAAAGCTAAGGTAACCGAGTTTTCCATTGCTGTGGGACGCGACTCTGTAGAAATGAAGAAAGTTATGAGAAACGATTCGAATATTACCCTTCCGAAGGAACAATGCCTCTTTGATGCACATCTGGAGGAAACCTATACGATTTAGCCTGACCAGCAGAGCAAACCATGAACAGTTAGTTCATTGGCGCTTCTTGCTGTTTTGAAACATTTACTAGCCATTTTGTTTCCTCAATATTTTCTGCTGTTATTATCAAATACCCTTCAACCTGATAGTGAAAGGGGCTTCTTTAAGTTTTCGACAATAAAGTTTTGGGATCTCGTAAGATTCATTTAACTCACTCACACTCAATAAACTCTTTCTTAAAGGAAGTATTGCATTGAAAATGAACGAGAAGCATTACCATGTGTTGTAAAAGTGATGGAAATGTCTCTATAGGTTTCTCTAAGACTCGCTATGGAATATTGCGTAAATCAGCACTTTCTTATGAATTTTTGAAATTGCTCTTTATTCTGTACACACGTACCGTACCAATGATCAAATGGAGACGAGTTCCATCGTACTGGCCTCATGTAATCATGCAGCCGTTGCAAGGATGACGCAGTGGGTTGTCCAGTCCGGGCACTCTCCTTGGGTACCCCGTCGTCTGAATCACGCGTTCTGGAATTTGTAAGACCTGTCAGTCTGCCCCGATATACAAGCAGAGCCGCTAGAGTTCCGAGTGGCCTGCAACCGGTTCGTTGCCCAGGTTTTTCCAGATTCCACGTAGCATCGATTGGGCAGCAACGAAGTTTAGTTGGAAGCAGGTGCTCCAAGTGATCCCAGTCCGTACCATTCCGCTCACCACAACCATGAAAAAAAATATGGTGAATGTTTAGTACGTGCATCTAGCTAAGTATGCTTAAAAAACATACAGTTGGTTGGTATGAGTATCACAAGCATGGGTACTATTTTGTTCAGATGCCACGCTAGAGATGACAGGAAACCGTTAGGATGGCAAGAGGAGTACACTTGACACGAATTCTTCCTCGAATTAAGCAACTGACTTGAGTCAGGCTGAACTATAGACGTCACGAAGTCTGTGGATGAAAAATCTCGCAATTTGTTTCAACGTTTGGCGACGTCCAGTAACATAGAGATACTGACAAATCTCAGCATTCTAATGCCCCGGGAAGTGGTATTCTAAATCATAATGAGTTTTCGAAATGCTTTAAACACAGTTGATTAATGAGAGGGAGTTAGCCTCAGCCTTGTTCTGTGAGCGAAGAAGTGTTTTTGAATTTCTCACCCTTGATTTTGCCCTATAGGGTGAGGTCGACCTAAGATCAAAACCAGGAAGGACTAAGAAGCTGCTTCATGCTTGTCGAGAAGAAGAAGGATTCTGAAACTTGTAGCCTCCGGGCTGCGAATGTCTGATCAGCTGACCATTATCTGCAACATATTGTTACGTGATTTGGTGTTGATGGGCCCCTGAGTGACGGATACTCAGGGATCGTCTCGTGTGAATTCTAACGGGTTAGCTCATTGGTCTACAGAACTGAAAATATCCTGATTTCCACCCCATACAGGACTTTTACTAGTAGAGATGCAAGCTGTATTCATTCGCTCTAAAGGAAAAACAGCTACGATATTTTTTATGGCCTTGACTTACCTACTTGATTTTTTGAAATTAAGCGATTGCGCGCTTTCGGAGATTATACGAATAAAACGGGCTTCTGATAATGCAGTCAGTGAGTGACTCAGCGCCAACGGCTCTGCATGGACCGACCGGACACCATCGGCCTGGACAGTGTTGCCATCGCTAGCTAACTCATCACATGGAGCCAGTAAGTTCATCATTTGCTCAGCAGCAAGGCGATTCATTTCGTCAACCGTGATACCCGTTTGAGCCATCACAGATGAGTCAGTTGTTGGAAGTGATGATGCCACCCGGTTTCTTGGAAGTCGACAGTTAAGCTGAGTTAGTAGCCAATCATTTTGCAACAGAACAACACTTTCACTAAGTCTGAAGTGGAAGTAAAATACATGTCACACAACGTTCTAAAGATCATTTGAGTCAGTGACGTACACAGGGATGGAGGGGAAGACAAGGGGCTAGATAATGCCGAAACTATTCAGTAACCCTTCCATATGAAAGATACTCTAGATTTTCAGACAAAAATGTATGCTGCAGGCATTTATGTACAGTGGTACTTGGCTGTAACGAATTCTCAGGGACCGGAAATAGTTTACTGTATCGGAAAGCCCGTCATAATGTGAATGTGCTCATTATATGTCGTTTTTGAAAGACCAGAACTAAGGTCAATCAAGGGTGAGAAGAGGAAGGAGAAATTCATCATTGATAAATTATGGGTTTTCTTTAATCAGTCGGTGTGATTGGGACTAAGCCTGTATAGTGAGTCCCAAATAAGGATCTCGTGCGTTCTTCGAGTTCGGAAGAGGATAGGCAACAGATGACAGCGAGTATTGATCATTCTTCTATTATTGCTTGTATGGTATATAGTTCATCTCCGGCAACTTCGGTTTTATTCAGCATCTACACAGTCTTCTTCCGTTGATGATCGCACTAAAGTGCGGGTATCGTCGGATACAGAAGAGTTCAGCTACACGAGCATTTTTGTCAGTAATGAAAAAGTGTCAGACATGGTCCAGTCGCGCCCTCGATGGCACCCATGCATCCAAGCTATTGCCTTCAATGCATAGTTCCCTTCCCAATCCCCCCACTTGACAGCCCACTGAAAACGCTGGATTTATGCACCAATTTATCATCTCCCGTCTCCAATGCGCAGCTCCCTACCCCCTCCAAAAACAATCATCGGTGAACGCAACTGCGGCAGCTATAACCACTGTACGACGAGTATGCGGTTCTTACAGCTGACAATTATGATGATGACGCCAGTAATGATTCATCAGTTGAACGTAAAAAGATCTGTCGACTGAGAATCTCAGGCTGTTACCACTGGAACACGCGTCCGCCCACCGCTCTGTACAGTTGGTGTATTTATTTTTAAGACAGGAGCCTCAAAACAATAAAATTGAGGAGCTTTCGGTATCCTTGTAAGTAGTGTGTTCCGTCATGAAAGTGTTCCATTCCCAGTAAGAGTCCAGGTGACGCGTCTTTAAGAAATATGGAAGTAATAATAAGTACTTCGTAACAAGTGTGGCTGAGCTGGCTGCAAATCGATATATTCCTGAACATAAAGGCCAATTTCTCCAAGTTCATGTGAAACCGCACTTTCAGCCATAAAAACAGGTTTTGATGATTTGCCCCTCTTGAATTATTAGAAAATCGGCATCCGGTTGACATGAGTTAAATTGATTTCACCATGAATAGCACCCGTCTGAACGCAATACCGTCAGATCACAATGATTTGCATAACAGTCGAATTCTTCTATACCCTCTGTCGTGACTCAGCAGCATTTGGAAAGTAGTTCATAAACTACTTTTTGCGAGAAACGGGTGGCTTTGTGTCTGTCAGACCGACAAGTGCTATTGGTTGCACGTTGGTACCGCAAATTCGAATCCGTCTGCAGCTGACCTATGTCTATTTATTGCACATCCTGTATTTACAGAGGGAGTCATCACCATGATAACATAGCATTAAAGTGCCGAAGGATAAACGGGCCTCTTCAGCTGGGTTAGGAAATTCAGAATGGGTTCACTATTTGCTGAAGGTGAACATCCCCTGGACAACGAAAGCAGCACTCAGTAGAACCTTCGGACCTTCTAATGAGCAGATCATTCCAGTAGCACTGATTGTAATGGTGCTCTACCCTACACAGTCCGTCATTCTATAGCTGAACATCAGAAAACCCGAGAGCACTTTTTGTTCGATTTTAAGTTTTAAAATTCGGGCTTTAATCATTTCATTTGAAAGCCTCCGATTCGTTGATGCCTATTAGTAGTAAATAGTATGAAATTTCATGCAACATCCGAGTGGTGAAATGGTTTTGTTCAGACATGTTAAATACATTTTCATGGGAAGTAACTTGAATCAAATACACCTAAACTGATGCTCTGTTGCAAGATATTCAAGGCAGCCAACGACTTGTCTCGATAACACACACACACACAAACAACTCATCGTCATGTACCGCCTCTACCAAGCTCCTTTGGCCCATGAATCGTGAGTTCAGAATGGTGACTCTGGCAGTCCCAAAGTTATGGGCCACAAGGAGCAGTCATGTGGGAAAAGTTGTTGATTGTGTCAATGACGAACAAGCTGGAAATGTAGCCAACACTTTACGAACTCTGTCTGATGAACTACACCGACAACATAAAATCCAACCGTTTTTGGGATTGTGACGATACCCCTGCCTTATATTTGGAATTCTGAGAGTTCTACTGCTGATCTCTGAGAATTACGTCCTATGTAAGAAAAAAATACAACTATCGCTTGATTATCGTCGTGTGCTTCAAGTTGCTGTTTATCTCGGTCTGGTTGAGTTTCATAATCAGAACTCCAGTAAAAAGTGAATTACGTTTGAGAGTATTTTCCTCCCCGAGAAGTCGGTGAATTAGGTGCGTATTCAATGAAAGTACACAAAACTTCATGACACTATGGCACATAGGTGATTTATTGGTCTTCAAGGCAAGCATCGTGCGCCGCAGGATGAGGTGATTAGTCACGGTGTGGTCATCGAGGAGGTAATAAACAGTTAATTAAGTCGTTTTGGTACAAGGGTAGTAGCTGACACGAGTGACATGTTGAGCAAACAAAATTACTCATAGGATAAACAACGTACGATAATGTCAAGGTGTTTGGTGACTGATAGATCTCGCGGCTGGAGTGGGATTACTTTTGCCACCTCGGAATTTGGTGGAACAGCGAGTGCCCATCTGCTCTGCTACGCGCCATGATCAAGAAGGGAGGAAAACCAAAATTGCGAAATAAAAGCACTTACTGCGTCAACCGACCAAGAGTTAGCAGACTGTTGTAGGACTGAAGCGGTGCGTCACCGTAACGATGCGGAGTAACACTGAAAGTAAGACGTAGACAAAGATCCAATTCTTCTACAGCATCTTCGGCAAGCCGTAGACCCAACCCGGACCCAGTTCCACCTGCCAGACTATGTACTAGGCAAAGGCCAATACAGTAATCTAACCTGTTTGGAAAAGATATAACACCGGAATTCAGCATTAACTGCTAATCAGGTTCATCTCGATCAGTAGCAAGAATGCTGGGAATTTCGTGGTATGTTTGAGACTTGCCAGTCTGTGAAAAATATTAAGGTCGTAAAACTTTTAATCGAAAAAAAGTACGAAAAACACACCCTTGGTATACCTATGATATATGAATTAGCCCGTACATGTATATATCATAAAAACAGTAAAAGCAACTGCTCCAGTTTCGCGAATCTCCTAAATGCTCACCGTTATATGAGCAGCAAAGATGCTGACGAAAGTTGCTGCATGGAAGGAAGTGGCTCCAGAAGGTCATATCGGTTGAGCTTCGGGAGGTATTCCACAATTACACAGGCATTTTCGTACAGCAGTGGAGTACAGGTGTTTCAGGACCGCTGTCAATCACGATGGTGGTGATGATTCCTGAATGCTGGGACCTGGGTAGCCATATTCGCGGTCCCGGTCCTAATTTAGGTCATTTGGATTCATCTGCGTATTCTAAATTTATTTTGCAGTTCATTCGCTCAATGACAGCTTGGTCTAATTGTCAGTAACCCAAACACGGGTATCTTAACGTCGCTTTGCACCGGAAGCACTATCTATGAAGTAGATGCCTGATGAAAAAACAGCTCTCACTGCCTCAGGAAAGAGACCTGAAAGTATGACAAGAGGTAATGAAACGAAACTACAAACCAAACAAAAGGCTGGGGGAAACAGAACTAGATTAGGAAGCAGCTGACAGAACTGATTGCTGAAGCTCAGGGGGCGTTTAATTTCTCACCATGAATAGAAACCAGGACGTTGGACGAAGAATCCGTATCTAATCAAAAGTCATCTGATTCACAATGGACCGGTCTTAAAAGACCATTCAATATGGTTTTCGTCTATGTTTGGAATTATCAGGTAGCGGTAGCGGGATTCAGCTGCCGAGGTTCAGATTCGAATTTCCTGCTGTTAGTCCGAGTCAAAAAGGCCATCGAACCCACCGGTGCACATCCTGTTGATGAAGTTACACCGTTCTGCACAGTTCGGCATGTGTGACAATCTTTTCTTAGAAATCTGACCAACGGTGAACAGTCTGAGTTATTCCTAAGTTCTCGCGATCATCGATGATAGATTTGATCAAGTCAGATTGTCAAAAACAAAGTAACTTCAGGCTGGCTTCAACTACACACCTATGGGTACACAGGTATGTATACAGGTAAACATCACAACACAAAGTTCTTCATATACGCACACCGTAGTAAGGTGTTTGGATTACAGATTGAACAGGCACACGTGAAATAACGATCCATAGCAGCGTGTCCCTTCCATCCGCTCGACCTGCAACTGACTGACTGGTTGGTTATCTCCTGGTTCTGAGGCGTCCACCAATCCACTGAATCTATGTAGCTTTTACTGTTGTCCAACGGTAAAAAGCTATCCACTCAATCTAACTAATGAAATGGATATGATACATCTTCTGGTGGTCCTATTCGACTCTATGCTTAGGGCTTATGAGTTTATTGTACCCGTTCCATCGTTCCTGCTGTTGAGATATAACAGTGGGGAATCTTAGATGACTGAAACTGGAGCAACCTGAGTGTTATATGCTGACCGACCAGCAGTAGTATGAGTATGTCACCATGATAACGCTGGTACGGTTAGTCACAATGTTCGGTCAGTCACAATATCCGTTCACTGATTTTCACGCTTTGGGACTCTAACCAATCAATTATTCTGATACAGACAAGAATAATGGCGATAAATTTTTATACCACTGCGTGGTGCACGGTTGATAGGACTAAAACAGTGCTGCAGCAAATGTCCGTGTAAATCTGATGAATGAACTAGTGTAACCACTTCAAGTTGCTTGCAGATTCTTCTTCCTTTAGCTAGTTCCGGCCACAAGGCTGCAGAAAGTAAAAAATGGCCGTGACCGACTAGAAGAAACAGTGCACTGAACCACACAATGCATGCAGTGAACAACTTTTTGGGCCATGGTGTCATCCGACTGCTGAAAGTTCAGTCAGTTGAATACCAAACTGTGGTACGACGATAACACTTTAATGGCTACCGTACAGCCTAACTTTTCGTAACACCATAGCTACACTATCTCTCATTGGTGATAGTCTGAAGTTGAAACAAATAGATTTCGGTAAATACTATTTATTTAACGCCAGTTTCTGGGGTATCCCGTCTGAATAATCAAAGGACAGCCCATCGGCAAATTAACAAATAAGGTGGTACAGAATTTCGCCCTGTTTTGTAACACATCAGTCGTATTTAAATAAAAACCTAACCTCCTCACGGTTTCATTGTTATGTGTGGCATTGAGGAGAAATTCTTAAGGTCAAAGTTGGAAGCAATGCGCCACTTTTGCGTTATTAGGTAATAAGGAAAACAACTGTATCAGTTACTGATTCAACAGGGTGAACACTCTTGAGTCCATGACGTCAGAAATGCCTAGTGAGCATCAAGGAGAATGGTGCAGTAGGAGAAGATTATAAGAGTAACAGAATTCAAGCCTTTGGAGTATATGGACACGCGTACTTTTCACACTCACGGCGGACTGCTTCTACCGCTTCTTTGTTCAAACGTCCCTGTTCAGCATGACCAAAGTAGCCTAGAATAGTACACGAAAAAGAATTTTTTGCAAGACTTACCAAATGCCCAGTTTGATCCACACCCGGTGCGACCACACAGCAGATTATTTTTGCGTAAATGTAACCTTCGAAATCACCGGTTCCGCGCAACCCAACATACTTTAAACATGGGTTTTCTAAAATTCGATTAATCGGCTTTGGCTCCGCGTCCACCAACAGGCCCCTGAACTGGTTTATATCATCCAACAAGTAAGACGACGCCCTGACAGTAGAATGATGCAAAAAGAAGTTTTTAACCAGAGTTACGCTTCACACACAGATCCGCTTCGTCAACCAAAGTGGCTGACTAAATTAGGAATTGGAGTATGATCCGAAGAAATAATGATCATACTTTATGGTTCGATTAATCTATGGAGGGTAAATTTAAATTTGGCCCCCACAAATTTGCGTTCATCAATATTCGTCTCATGTTATTATCGTTTGTGTGAGTTTTCCGAAACCTGAGGTGTGCGTGCAAGTGACTGTGAGTTTTCGAAACCTGAGGTGTGCGTGCAAGTGACTAATGCTATCCTGCCAGTGCACAAAAGGAGTTCGTAATTTAGCGACGTCCACACACGGAATAGCTACAAATGTGCTCAGGCTTATTATGCATACACATGACTATAATAGCTTTGAAGGATGTCTGAACAAAAAGACAACGAGGGAGCCGGGAAGTTCGAATCCTATGGGGCTCGGCGCCGTCGGGTGAGAGTGACAAGATGATGACAAAGTGTTGTAGTTGAAGCTGGGAACGAGTCCATTGTTTCTAAGACAAGGGGGCGAGGATCAGTAGTATCACGACTACACACATTTGAGATAGCAAATAAGCCTAGATGAGCCTACTATTTTTTCCCACATTGATTTGATGGTACTCACAAAAAAATATCAGCGTACAACGAGAATGGACGAAGGTTTCACTAACTGAGGAGCCATAAGTGCGTTGACGTCTGCCTTAGATGACGGTGTACGAATAAAGGTGGATGAAGTTTTTCAGCACGGTTGTCCAAGGATACCATGAAGAAACCATTTGAAGCCCAGTTATGCTCCCTGAAAAATTTCCAATATACGCCAGACTATTTCTACTTGGACCGAACACCCAACATGCAGTCAAAAGAAGACTGTAAGAGTCACAGTCAGCATTCAGCACAACAGGCCTGCCAAAAAGTGCATAAAACGTAAGACGGCTGATATTGTGAACTTACGGATCAGAGTAGGGTGTACACCTGTATCGGTCTACAAATCTTCATCGTTTTCACTAAAAGTATAATACAGCTTAGGAGGGATAAATCCGTTGCTAGAAAATCAAGTAATGGACATTCTGCCCAAAGGAAGTTGTGCTTCTTCTTCCATGGAAGCTCATTCTGGATCCATAATATCGTAAACACTTCCCAGTACTCATATCTGCGAACAAACTGCTCAAAAACACTCAGCAAGTTGTTTCAAAGTTTTCCGAAATCATCACATAAGATGGTTCATTTGAAGATTACAGACGGAGTGTCGAATCAGACATCCTTCAAGGTATTAATTTTAGGTCCCTTTATGGTTCTTAGCGCCTGTAATTATCACTGACAAAATGTTGTCTGGACCGACGATGACTGTAAAGAGGCCGTTTAGCAATCTGAGAGGTTTGATGTGTACTAATGAAACCGGGTTGTTCTAATGGATATATGGCCTTGGTTTTTTAATCAAATAGTTTTTCTAGACGAAAAATGTTCTCATGTCACCATACCTGGATTATGAGTTGATACTAAAAGTTCATCCCATTATGAAAATAAGCTTCGCACTTCTTCGGTATTTTGATTTCATTTTAAGCATCAAAAATGTTTAATTATTTGCCCTAGCCACTGGTTTGGACAATCACATAGGTCACCAATACGACTGGCAGGCCATTTATATCAGTTTATGTATTTTGTTGTTGAGGCTGTCTATCTCGTTCACAGTGTCTCGCGTCTCTCCAAGTCTTCTGTGTCTGAAATGGCGCTAAGGCGGTACGGACTGTTATTAGACTCATTGATTTGTTGGAAACCATGTATTCAAATATTCTTGAAGAAATAATCACAATTTTGTCACTTTTTAGTGCCGAAAAGTGATACAGTCCTATCCAATCCTAACGTTGACAAAATTGGGCCTGGATTTCAAAAAAGGGGACAGCCGACTACCCTGTCATTCGATTTAGTAACTCTCAAAAATGCTGCTGCTAATTCCAGCAATGCTGATCTTAGAATTCCCACTAACAGTTGCTGTGCATTAAAATATTTTTGCTTCATCTAGTCTCCCAATTCTATGAAAACAATAGGTCACCGCACTTGCCTACCAGATAGTGCATTTTTTGTCCGTTTGGCTGCGTACTAATCATACTTTCCAGAGTAAGATTACATATAAACACCTTTGAACGCTTTCAGCATGTTCTCCGGAAGACAACGGATATTCATGCCCAATACATCGCCAACGTTCTGCCCAGAAGATAAAGCTTATCCCAGCAAAATGTTCGAGGTTGATATTATCTATCCAAACTCCTCAAAGATCTTCAAAATTACATTATTTAGGTGAAGTCAGTCACCTACAGTACATGCTTTCAAGTGCAATGGATGGAAAATAGCTTCGATCAATTAACATTAGTTGTCCAACTAAGATAAAATATGTCTGATTCCGAACATATCCCATCACTAATTCGTTCATTTATTTCCTCAGTTTCCTGGACCGATTGTACGTTGGTCCACTTTATTGGAAACGGCCATCGTGTGATAGTAAACGCTGAAGGTTTAATTTTGAAATTCAGTATAAAAAAGCCACAGGATTGCACAGTTCAGTCACTCTAACCAACTCGTTAGACACTACCTCATGAAGGCCAATCCCGGAAGTGCTGGAACCAAAGTGAGGGGTGACGGAGAACGAGGAATAAACTGTACCGATGGCTCTTGACCTGTTCTTGGAGGACAGAAACAGTTTTGAAGATGTGCCTATGTACTAAGGAGGTTTATTATGAGAGTTTCAGGATCTTTGAGGACGAATCAAAATACAGTCGGTACCAAAAAACTGAACCCAAGGGGATATACGTTATGAATACAAGCACCAGGATCCTAAAGAGGAAAAGCATTCAGTTGAAACGGTAAGTAAGATAGAAGAAATTTGTTATGACTGAAGTCTTCGAGGCGTGAATCCTTTGATGTTTTACCTGCAGGAGGCTTACGATGTCATAACATACCGCCCTTCCTTGGAAGAGATTTATATATGTATACATATATATATATAGAGAGAGAGATGTTGCTGCTCTGTAAAACTGTCATTTGAGGGCTGCCGTACTGTCACATTTTGAAGAAGCGGTTACAGGGTATTTGGTTTTATCCGTAAAGTGCAAAAGCCTACACCAGACAAGAAGAATTTCTGGAAGCGACACCACCTGATGTACAGGATAATAATCAAAACTAATACCTGTGTAAACAGTGAGCAGGTTAGTTATCAAGAAATCCACCAGAAGTGCTTTTCAACAATTCTTTCAAGCATGCACAGAAACACGTGGTGCTCATATATATATATAGAGAGAGAGATGTTGCTGCTCTGTAAAACTGTCATTTGAGGGCTGCCGTACTGTCACATTTTGAAGAAGCGGTTACAGGGTATTTGGTTTTATCCGTAAAGTGCAAAAGCCTACACCAGACAAGAAGAATTTCTGGAAGCGACACCACCTGATGTACAGGATAATAATCAAAACTAATACCTGTGTAAACAGTGAGCAGGTTAGTTATCAAGAAATCCACCAGAAGTGCTTTTCAACAATTCTTTCAAGCATGCACAGAAACACGTGGTGCTCCAACACTCAGTGTATATCCTCCAAATGCTCATCGAGCTCAAGCTAGCGGCGAATGTTACTAGGAGTGCTGAATTTCGGACCCACTACTGTTACTGGTATTTGCACTCTATTCAGTTTTACATTCCCGCCCCATCGTCGGTACTTTGTAGTCCAGGACTGGTTGGATAATGTTTAACAGTGCTGTCGATATTGTTGTGTTAGTCTACTAGAGAAATAAACGTCGAAAGTTTTGTAACGTTCCGTAACCTTCACCAACTGCCCTAAAAGCATATATTCGTGGAATGTGATGGATAATTTTATCGCATTCAGATTTACTTCAGCTTAAGGTAGGTGGTAAATATTGTGGGTCTCAGTGCCAATCCTCGTCACGCATAGCTACTAGCAAGCAGTTGTTAACTTTGACATACTAGCGACAATTTTTACGAAGCCGGTTACAGAAAAGGCTGCAAAAACTCATTCTATTAAAATACCCCCAAGCTTGGTGAGCCGATGTTATTTGGCATTCGCGTTCCAAAGCATTTGCCGAAGTTATGGAATCGGCATGGTTGGGGGGCATGCTCTAAGGATCGGTTAGCGCTGGTGATATAAGGTGTCGTAACAGAAGATAAAATCACTATGGTATAACTTCTGAAGGTAAGAATCCAGTCTGCATCTAAAATCTTGTGGCTTCGAGGAGGACACTACATTGGTTGGTCAGATTTTATGCATGATAAAATACAAAGAGCCTATGATTATCATCCAAACTCCGTGCCACTGTGCAGAAACGAAGGTTCTCATTTATCTCCCCGGAGGTTATTGGAGTCCGCAATTTGAAGCTGCTGACTTTAACAGTGACCTGATTCCGAGAGCGTTTTTTATTTTAGAACAAAGTTACCGCAAATCTTTTGTACTCTACAAAGTGAGGGTGGATAAATGCCCGTTGAGCAGTGTAGGATGCGTTTGGGGGGTCACAAATGAATTTGTTTATTCATTGCTGTGCCATTATAAAAGTATTTGCGTAATATGCAATTACTGAAACTATATTTAGATTGACAATTAAGCAAGAGATTGATGCAGCTGGTGATGATATCCACTGAAAAGTGTCCACCCGATATGCTGAGATAGTACTGAGGACGCTGAGGAAAGTTCGCTGCAGTACAATATGCTTCCTGGCATTATTTTTCTTTATCCAGCTTCCGCTGCATAAGAACTCTAGATTTTGCTTGCAAGCTGCATACGAAATCTTTTAAGCGCCAAGAAGGTAAGGGAGAAAATTATTTTCGTTCGGGAGTTTGTGACATCCTTCGTTATTAATAAAGAGCTGATTAACATCTGGCCGTTTATATTGGATGTCCTATTTTTCAGGAGCTTGGGACAGTTAACTAAAACAATGGTATTCAAAACTTTATATCGTCTACAGATAATTCCAAAGAAAGGGAGAAAAAAGTTAATAAATCTCTGAAGGTAGTTGAAAATAATAGAATGTACGCACATAACATTGTTTTGATTAGGTAGATGCTTTTGAACCAAGTTAAACCTGAAGTGATGGCTTACGGCGAACTAGAGAAAATCACGCTAGGAGGAGATAGATACACTGAGTACCACAATGCCAACCACTATTATCGCCCAGATTCAATTCTCAAGAATTGTTCACAACTTAGAAACCCAGTGTCTGTCTCGTTTTTGCGTGAAATAGAACCGTTATATTAAAAGTAAGGCCTTAATTGTTTTCAAGGATTCTTCATTTAAAATGCAGACATGCATGTGTTGTGTACGAATCCAAATTGTGATTTTCTCTATCACACTTTATCCGTAGGTTCAATGAGGAAGAAGTACAGATACCATTAGTCTTATTAGGGGCTAGGATTGGACCGGATTTGAATTTGGAGTAACACTTATACACGATGGAACATGGGTTTCACCATTCTGCTACAACAAATTTATTACAGTTATAATTTGTAATAGACAGCCTGTACCTATTGTCCTAGCGCTGACCTACAACGGAAGACTTCCAATGTTGAGCTGAACGGATTGGGAAAACTGGATGCATTTGTTTACGTCAACACGCTGCCTTTAACCGTGGACAACCTATTCAGCCGCACAGGTGAACGAATATCACTTTGGTGAAAATAACGGAGCACAAAGTGAAAATTTAGAAGTTCATATCCCCTGAAAAGCATCAGCCAGCAAAACGTAAGGCTACCCGCACTTAACAAGGGTATCCGTCACGACTAGTGTGTCAGCCCGATCATACCCAAAAAAATTTTAATAGTACAAGGAGAAGTCAAACTGAACTTCTCCCATCCCTGGCCATCAGTCCTGCCTGGGGTGCGACCAAGCAGCAGTTTCAGGTTTGGTATGCACTTTCGCAATGATGGCATTAAATAACTTCGTCTATCCAGCTAGCGTGCATTTTAACTTTCAGTGTTAGAAACGAGTTAACAGTTTGGACTCTGTCACACACAACATTTACGGACGTACGATCAGCAACAGTTTGGACCGCAGGCCACGTTTGAGGGTTTTCGAAGTGAAACATTCAACAAAAAAACTCACCAATGCACCTCAGTTTCTGTAAGTAAAGGTTTGTTGTGAAACCTTGAACAACAGGGACGCTCCACATCTTTTAGGACAGTTGTAATATCAAATAAAATCAGAGGTGGCATACCATTCATTGTAAAGGTTAAAGGTTGTGAAGGTTTTCTGATTTTGTACTGGTATTTTCTCTTTCACATCAACGTTATGTACTTTTGTATCTGACGATTAGATCTTCTCATACTCATAGTCTTATTGCCACTTTTTCTGCATCTCCCAGCCTCAGCTTTTTATCACCGGTAAAATGATGTCTACTGTTGCTTGCAAGCCGAATTTGTTATTCCCGGTGCTGCAAAGTACTGCTTATTGTGAGGTGCGACGCATAGGCCTGCATGATTCGTTTTCCTCTTTCTCTTTCCCGTTTACACAACAGAGTACCCCAACAAATCCTAGTGAACAGCAAACGTTTTCCACAGTCTAGGTATAAGGAGCAGTTTCATGTTTCATCGCGCCAGTAATTAGGGTATGACAATTTACATCCATTACAGAGTTGTCTCATTTTAACATCAAAACTTGCTCCGCTTTCATGAAGTTCTGAATATAATGACGAAAACAATGGGGTTCAAAAAGTAACCATCGTTCATTAAAAATTGTTCCATCAGTCTCTACTACACGTCCCTTAGGATTTCATTATAATTAACGGTCGCCTCTTGTTCATTGCGCGAGCCAGTTTAGCAACTCAAATGAAAACATAAGGCAGGAAACTGAGCAGCTCATGGGCAGTAGAAAAGGTCATAGAAAGGTGTAGACAGTGGAGAATGCCCCTACTGGGGTTGTTACCATTGAAAAAATCAATAGTACAGTATGTTCCTCACCTTCTGTCATTTAGGTTCCGCATCAGAAAACTCGAAAGCAACTGTGTACCGCATTGTCCGACGCCCAAATAAACAATACTCATAAAACCGCGTTTCTTAAGGTCATTGCTAGTTGTCAATTCGACTGTTACTATGGCTGTGCTTTACTAACATACCTCATAAAGCGATAGAACGCATTATGGATTGGGCTAGCCTAAACCACCCCAGCACCAACAAACTGGTATTCCTAACGCAACAGGGATTCCTCTAGAGCCGTTCTTGCTTGGCATCAATGCGCATATTTATGGACAGCTAAAGCCAAGCTAAGAAAGAAGAATATAGGTCGGATACCACATTTTTTGACTTCTCCAAGGTAGTCGATCGAGTTTCATACGTTCCGCTGCTCAGGAATATCGAGGCTTCTGGGAGTCGAGGAGCAAAGCTACACTGCATTAAGGTGTTTCCATAATATATAACGAGGGCAAACATCCCTAACGCACTCTACTTCGGCGGCTGTCTCCATTGATGATTTTGCTGGGTCAAAGGTGGAAATCCCGTCGGCCAAGCATTGTTCAATCAACACAAATAATTTTTAATTCGCCTCGGAGGCGACCGTACTCGAGAGGCAAGATGTCAACATGCGCCAGTCGCTCTTCATAGTCCAAGAGCATGAAGCCAGAAAACATTTTCACAGTAGCCCGCAGAACCTGCTCAATAAGGGTCATTTCCTTCGTGCGTCCTGAGTAGACAACTTGATTGGCAAATTCAAGAGGTAGTCTGTCGTAGACCCAATATATTATTTGGAGGTCCCTGTGAGTTTTATGGAAAATAGCGTAAGGAATCACCCATACAACGGCCCTATGTGAGATCTTCTCATGGCGCAGTGAGAGAGACATGTTTGAAAGTAGCCACACACACAAATCCTTTTGGGCACCCATCCACGTGATATCTTCTGGTCCATTCTAATCATGCACGATGAAGGCTCCCAAGTTATCTCCTCCGAGTGAAATATAGACACATTTTTCGTCGTTCAGGGGAAGGTAGCTGTCCAACGACCGCTGCTTTGCAGCGTCTACCTCCTTTGGAATGGCACTAGCACTGAAACTCCAGGAATTCAGGTCGTCCGCAAAAAGCAAACATTGACTTATGAGAACATCTGGAAGGTCGTTGAAGTGTATCAGAGCCGGAGGTGGTTCAAAACGAAGTCTTGAAAATCCCTAGTGGAGAATGAGGCCGGAGAAGAGTACGCCGATCCTACCCCCACTTGAAATATGATATGATATGAACGCCTTATTGCATTGTGAAATTTTCCCTTGAACCCCGCGAGATTCCAGTTTGTGGAGCAACAAACGTGGGCTGCTCAATCGAATGCTCTTGAGATGTCGGAAAATGTTGCATCCGAAATGATACCTTCGTCCCTGGCTTGAGTTTATTGGTTCGACCATGTTCGTTCAGCAGGAGCGGCTTGTGAAAAGTCCGTGTTTAACTTGTGATATCAAGGTGTTGAAAGTAAGGTGATGTAGGATGGGTCCCTTCAGAATGCGTCACATCAAATTGCACGGCAAGCTGGTGAGGCCAATTGGCCTGTAGATTCCCGGCAGCAGTCGGCACGAATTCTGTGGACTGGCGTGAAGATCTCTTCCTTCCATCCAGCGGGAGGGCGGCCTTCATCGGGTGGCCGGCGAAACATCATTTAAAAATGATTTTCCACCGTAAACCACGTTTGTTTCGGGATATTTGGATGGACTTCGTAAAACCTCAACGTTCCAAATGTGCTGATTTTCTGCAAGAGTTGGCAAAAGTCGTCCACCGTGGGGATCAAGTCGGTTGGAGGCTTTCCTTAGTTTCGCTTTAACATGAGAGGGCGTAACGAAGACGATAAATCTTACCACATACCTGCATTATATTTTCTATAGACTTCGGATACTTCTATTTGGTCACTCGCGGACTCACTGTCCCGTCTCTCGAGCAAAACACGGCGATGTCTCATCCATCTGAATAACTCAGTTCTGTTTTTCTTGGCGAGGCCCGAAATCATGGCTTGTTTCCTTATGTTCCGTTGGCGGATTCCTGATTTACAGCCAGTTCAATTTCTGTCTCCTGAAGTCAACTTCTTTTAAAAATATTTCACCCAGAATACGCCGAATCCTTTTAGGTAGGTTGCGGTGTATCCGACTGTGTTCTGATTTTGGGACGAACGTCGCGTCAGTCTCCTAAACTTTCTGTACGACGGCCCGATAATATGTTCAAGAACGATGCGCATTCCTTAAAAAAAGCCTACGGCAGAAGTTTCGAATTTGTGTTTGAGTTTCGGGATTTGTGGCTCAGTAGCAGATAAAATCAAAAGTCAGCACACTGTGTAGACTATATTTTCATCTGGTCAACGATGTGTCTCGCGGGCGTGATGACCAAATCTATGAGAATTGTAAAATTGGGCGGTGTCTGGTGGGTGCGACGACATGTTGAGTCCAAACGTTCTGTTTAACATCCTTGGTCAGCGGCGCTGCAAATTGTGTCTGGTGGGGCGACGACATGTTGAGTCCAAACGTTCTGTTTAACATCCTTGGTCAGCGGCGCTGCAAATTGTCCACATGATCCGACCCGCTGGAGCTGCTTCTGGGAGGCATTTGTGGAGAGATGAGGTAAAAAGTAGCTGAAGAAGAGCTGCTCAAGATTTTGTATGAGGACTCGCCATCTTCTGTGGAGCTTAAGGGTCAACGGTAGACCAGAACTAGAAGGGGAGAATCCAACCAGCGCAGCGTAAAATGAACCCACATTGCATTGCGATAAGATGCAAGAGTTCTGATAAGATTAATAGCCCTCGATGAGAACTGAAACAACAGTGATACACTAGTGTATCACCTGTGACTTTCGGCTGAGAGGAAGCCACCAAATAATAAGAGACAACCATACGCTTTAAAACTGGTCTAAATAATTTATTCCGTTTGTCGATCCTTTAGTCAGAAAGCAGGCGAACACAACAATTTCTGCGAATGGAAAACAACCCAGTAAACAAGGTGGTACATCTTTATAATTACAATTCGATTCACAAAATGGCAGGCACTGCACATTATGTGGCGTTTTTTACCTATATTTTAGTTCCAATATAACACTACGTATTTCATCACTTGCATAATCGTTTTTTGTATGAATACGAAAAACTACAAAGAAACATGCACCTGTACAATTTCACATAATACAAGCGTGGTCACGTGCTTCGACTCTCTCTTCTGATTTCCAGCGGTCATTCGCGAGTCTCATCTACTAACTCTGGTACCAAAACATTTCAGACATCTTCGGAGTCTATTATATGTGGGAACTGTTCAGAAGAAGGCCTCTGGACCAACATAACCGGATTATTGTTTATTCGCTGACCTGGGCCGACGACGAACTATTTTAAAGAGAACAGTTGCTAGTGAGTCCGTTCCATCTAATCTCTATATTTTTGTATACCCAACCTGGCGTAATCATTTTTATTTCATTGCCACACACCTGGTAAACTGACTTATTGGGTAGCAAGAACACTAAAATTTGGTGAGCCCAAGTATTTCTATATAATTTTTGAAAGCTTTTCTTTTCATGTCGTCGTAATTTTGTTTCTTTCGCCCGGTAATTATGGAAGCGCACTTTGATTCAGCGGAATTAGTCGAGAATGCAATTAGCATACGTTTGCCGGACTATAATCCACGCAACCCCAGGGTATGGTTTCACCAGTTTGAGGCCGTTTTTGCTACCCGACGCATGACTTCCCAAGTCACCCGGTTTTCCTATGTTGTCCAGCATCTTCCTTGTGAATTAGCAACAGAAGTTGAAGATCCGTCGGAAGATATTCCTAAAGAAAATCCGTATGACGCCTTTCGAGCAGCCGTCATAAGTAGGACAGGGAAATCAGAAAACAAAATGCTACGGGATCTATTCCCCACTGTCGAACTTGGGGACAGGTCGCCAGCACAACTGCTTCGCCACATGCGCAGTCTCCTCTACGGCCCTAAGCTAGCGGTGGAAATCATGGCCCAACTATGGCTTGACAAACTCCCACCCTCCATGTGCCACGTCATCGGCGCTTTCGTTGATGACCACAGCTTGGAGCAGCTAGCCCAAATGGCGGATAAGATACACGATACATACCCCAGTAACCCCGTAAACTCCGTCTCCCGCCCTGTGCCCACTACAGATTCCGACCCGCTTCTTGCTTCTATATCGCACCTTCGGGCCAAGTTTGATGCTTTGACCGTTCGCCTGGAACGGTTAGAGATCAACAGGCATGGACCATGTTCAGGATCCAGATCGTTATCTCGTGCCCGTTCCTCTTGGTGCTGGTATCACCAATATTGTGGCCCAAAAGCACGCAAGTGTCACCTACCTTGTTCCTTCAAGCCGCGTTCCAACACCCCTTTAAACACCCCGGCCAGTCAGTCACGGCGACGGCTGTCTGTGGCCCTCCTCGCACTAGTCGCCTGTTCCACATCACCGATCGTTCAAGTGGTCTACGTTTCCTCGTAGATACGGGAGCTGAAGTTAGTGTGCTACCACATAAGAATCCACTTCCCGATTCTCCTTCTTCCTCCTTACAAGCCGCCAACGGTACCCGCATCGCTACATACGGCGAACGTTCCCTCACACTTGACCTTGGATTGCGACGTGCGTTCAAGTGGATCTTTCTTTTGGCCGACGTCCAAAAACCCATCATCGGTGCAGATTTCCTGACCCATTACAGTCTATCTGTCGACGTGCGACACAAACGTCTTATAGACACGCTTACATCTCTCTCAGTCAACGGAATTAGTGCCCCAACTTCATCCACAGGTATCCGAGTTATCTTACCGGATTCAAATTTTAATGGCATACTTAGGGATTTTCCAACCCTTACTCACCCATGTCAGTACACCCAACTGGTCACTCAATCCATCGTTCACCACATTCAAACGAGAGGTCCACCTGTCCATGCCAACCCCCGCCGACTTCATCCGGATGAGCTACAAATCGCACAACACGAGTTCGAACACATGCTGGAACCTGGAATCATCCGCCCTTCATCGAGTCAATGGTCATCACCCCTACATTTCGTACCTAAGAAATCTAAAGGTGATTGGAGACCCTGTGGATATTACCGTTCTCTAACAACGCTACTATCCCAGACAGGTATCCCATCCCACATATCCACGATTTCGCATGTACACTATGACATACAAACATCTTCTCCCGAATCGATCTCGTAAGAGCATGCTACCGTATACCCGTAGCCCCGGATGACATTCCCAAAGCAGCCATCACAACACCGCTTGGCCTTTTCGAATTCACACGTGTGCCCTTTGGTCTTCGAAATGCAGCCCAAACGTTTCAACGTTTTACGGACGATGTTTCACGTAGCTTACCGTTTGTGTATGCCTATCTTGACGATGTTTTAGTCCCCAGCACCTCCCCAGCTGAACATTCAGCCCATCTCAGTGCAGAGTTTCAACGTTTTCCCACTTACAACATACAGTTGAACATTGACAAATGCTTATTTGGTGTTACTAGCTTGAATTTTCTTGGCCACCATATTGACGCCACAGGTATTCCACCATTACCCGATCGCATTTTGGCCCTAGAGTCTTTTCCCATATCCACCACTCTCACCCAACTTCGTCGTTTCATAGGTATCATCAACTACTACCGGCGATTCATCCCTCACTGTGCAGATATTTTGCAACCACTGACCGATTTACTCGGCTCCAAAGAAAAATCTGTTACTTTGCCCCCCGCCGCCATTGCCGCTTTCGAAAGAGCCAAGCACGCCATTGCTCAGGCCACAAAGTTATCTTTCCTCGATACTCACGAAAGCACAAAACTGATTTTGACAACTGATGCTTCGAACGCTGCCGTCGGTGCCGTGCTTCATCAAGTTGTTAACAACACATCTCAACCACTAGCGTTTTTCTCGCAGAAGATGCAGGCTGCCCAAACGCGTTACAGTACTTTTGGTCGTGAATTACTCGCAATTTACCTTGCTATTCGCCATTTCCGGCACTTGTTAGAGGGTAGATCGTTTACCATTCAAACCGACCATAAGCCACTCACATACGCCTTCAACGCCAAGCCTGATCGATATTCACCACGCGAGATACGCCATCTGGATTATATTTCACAGTTCACTACCGACATTCGGTACACTCCAGGTTCGGACAATGTCGTCGCAGACGCCTTATCCCGTCCTGACATAAACGCTCTTCACCCTTCCACGCAGTTGGACCTAGCCAAGCTGGCGAACCTTCAAAACACTGATCCTAATTTTTTGCCTATTCTATCGTTCCCTTCATTTCAAGTCTCTTCAACTCCGTTACCCCTCCAATCCGGAGCCATTTTTTGTGATATGTCTACCGGATCAGCTCGCCCAATCGTACCCGAAGCTTTCCGACGCGTTGTTTTCGACCACTTCCATGGATTTTCTCATCCAGGAATCCGAGCAACCAGGAAGTTGATTAGTGCACGTTTTGTATGGCCCTTCATGAATAAGGACCTGACATCCTGGGCCAAACAGTGCATCGCCTGTCAACGCACTAAAGTAACTCGGCATACGAACTCACCTATTGGTTCATTTGCCGTTCCTGATGCTCGGTTCACACACGTCCATCTCGATATTGTTGGTCCTCTTTCCCCATCAAACGGTTTCACTCATATCCTTACCATGATTGATCGTTTTACCCGTTGGCCAGTAGCTGTACCCATTTCGGATACTTCAGCTGAAACAGTTGCTTTTTCATTTTTGCAACACTGGGTTAGTAATTTTGGTATACCTTCCACCGTTACTACGGATCGCGGCTCACAATTTCAGTGTAATCTCTTCCGTGAGTTTTCTACACTATTCGGTTTCCATCACATATCGACTACCGCGTATCATCCCTGTTCCAACGGTCTGGTTGAGCGTTTCCATCGCTACCTCAAAGCTGCATTGACTGCCCAAATGAACCCATCTTCATGGTCCTCTTCTTTACCCCTCATTTTGCTTGCTATTCGCTCCACTATTAAGGAGGATCTTCACTGTTCCCCAGCCGAACTAGTATACGGTACAACTCTACGTCTACCCGGTGAACTAGTTTCCCCTTCTGGCGCACAGCCCGAATCACCCGTCACATTCGTCAGCCTTCTGAAACAACATATGGCCGAACTTCGTGCGACACCTACCAGACGATCAACGCGAACGGAGCACATCTCAACCGAACTCTCTTCTACACCATTTGTATTTGTCCGACATGACGCAACGAGGAAACCCCTCCAACCTTGTTACGATGGCCCCTTCAAAGTTATCGAACGTCACTCCAAATATTTTGTTTTAGAGAGAAGTGGAAAGCACGACACCGTCTCCATTGATCGTCTGAAACCTGCCTACATTGAAGCACCTACGACCACATCCAGCAATCCTGTTATTCCAACAACACCCACACCTACCCAAGATATCCCTCCCGCCAACCTCACTCCTTCCACTAGTCGTTCAGGACGACGCGTCCGTTTCCCTCAGCACTTAGCTGATTACGAAACTTAAGTTAGCAACTTTTGATTCGTTACTTTAGTTATTCGAGCGTTTTCCCATTTCATGGTCAACGCTCTAGTGGGGGAGTAGTGTGGCGTTTTTGTACCTTTATTTTACTTCCATAATAACACTAGGTATTTCATCAATTGCATAATCGTTTTTTGTTTGAATACGAGAAACTACAAAAAACGCGCCCTTGTACAATTTCACATAATACAAGCGTGGTCACGTGCTTCGACTCTCTCTTCTGATTTCCCTCGCGCTTGCAGCGGTCATTCGCGAGTCTCATCTACTAACTCTGGTACCAAAACATTTCAGACATCTTCGGAGTCTATTATATGTGGGAACTGTTCAGAAGAAGGCCTCTGGACCAACATAACCGGATTATTGTTTATTCGCTGACCTGGGCCGACGACGAACTATTTTAAAGAGGACAACTGTTAGTGAGTCCGTTCCATCTGATCTCTTTATTTTTGTATATCCAACCTGGCGTAATCATTTTTATTTCTTTGCCACACACTCCTGGTAAACTAACTTACTGGGTTGCCAGACCACTAGGACTACGAGGGGGAGTGTAGCTCTCGGAAGTTAAGTACCACAACTTCGTTGACCTTTGATTGGTTCCTCCATCGCCCAATCAGTGCGTTAAGTTTCGTTCTTATGATTCGGTTTTTTAATTATATTGCCGCAAGTTGTTATAGTGTAGTTTCCAAGTGTCACAGACTGCGCACACGTGGAGTGTGTCAAAAGTTAACACCTAGATTATCAGCGTCGAAGAAGCCGTGAGTTAGAAGAGAAATGATGCACAAAGAAAACGGATGGCTGTATTCTCAACATTAGATGTGCTTGATCATTTAATGAGGGTGTCTAGTTCTGAACGTAATGATGTGTAGGTCATATGGTATCCTTGATTGACGTTTCATCGTAGTACCTTAATCTCCGCCTATCTGCATGAACAAACCATTTTATTCGCCTGATGCTTAACTGATGTTGGCTGGCGAAATAGCACAAGTCAGGGTTTTTTATCCTTCACGACGTCAAGCAGTAGCATTGGCATGAGTTAAGTGAGACTTGGTACCGAGGTCGGATTAAGCCACTTGATCACTGCCGGCGGCATGTGATCCACTTATGTCCTGGGACTAAGACCAGTTAGCATTTGCAGTGCCCATCGCACACATGAGGCAAGAAATTCAAGGTCCATGTTTGTGTGAAGCGCAACTAGGCTTTTTGAGGTCACTGATATGGGGGTTTCTGATTGACCTAACACTTGAGGTGATGACACCCGTGTATTCTTATAATGAAGCCTGGTATAGCTCTGGGTTTGTTGTACCCACAGAGCCTAACGTTAGCTCTATTCTCAGATGTCTATTGACCTTTTGACGCCATAGACTTGTGGAGATATGGTAGGAAGACTTTCAAGTTGTGTGTCCGCTTTTATTAGGCAACAGTTTTTCTCATCTACGGTAGTAGGAGCGTAGAATAACCTTCTTCCAGCGGTTTGGTGGCGCTGCATCTAACCCCCAGTTTAATGCACTTTTCGACGCTTTCTTATGTGAGTCCTTGCGCTGGTAAGCTTACTGCCATTCGATGAAAACTTAGAGAGTAGTGACGCAATCTTTTCTCACGTGTACCTCTCAGGTGAACGGAAGCCGTTGAACAATAAGAGCAAACCCGATGCGGGAAGCTCGGGGAAATCCTGGATCCCTGGATGATAGCAATTGCGATATCACCATCCTAAACGGGCGGTTCTACGGAGCGTTGATGACGTCGGGAGGCAAGTCATGAAGTGACGGAAGCTGGCTTAAGGTTCCGGAAAATCGTGCACTGTTTTCAGATTATCAGACAATCAGGTTTGCACATTTTGATTCCCCGCTCTTCACCCTACCTCGAGACAGGTAGTGCGTGAAAAGTAAAATAGAAATTTGGGAATTTTCCTTTTTCCGTGAAAGGCTGTATCGGGCTGCTGTGGCTTTTGGTGTATCATGGATGGTGAAACTGAAAGCCAAGGTCCAACGTGGGAGTCGCAAAACCGTTAACAAAGCACAAAACAGGTGACAATTCGGATCCACAATGCCAACTTTAGCAGTGCTGCCAAATAGTTTCACTCACGCCGTCGTGGTTAACAAACATTTCAGAGCCGCACCATAACTCAGGATTAACTCAAGCATCTCATCATCTTAAATAATCTTCGGTCCTCAAGAGATTCAGATAGTTGGCTCAAATTAACAAGGACGGTATGGGCCTTGTGGATTCTTGCGTTGATTTCATCTGTTACGCTACTCCACAAAGTCGAGCGTAGCGTTCAGTGAGGAGCGCGACCTTACACTCCGTGCGTGTAAAACATATGCTAAAGGACAGGATAAGTTATATCAGCTCGGTGGTTAGAGCGCGGATTTATTGACCTAAAAGTCCGAAACCGAATTAGGCTTGGGCGACCTGGCAGCATCCAAGCACTCGTGCTTTCTCTATGTGGCATGGCAGTCAAACACCTACAACCGAACCGGAGCCACCTGCGCCTCCATCTTCTCCTCGAAAGCGAGAACGATTTCGTCTACGTATTCCAGATCTACTAGGTTTTCATCAGCAGCTATTTGAACACTGGGATTTTGAAAAGCCTCCAGCTTTCGTTTCACTACCTCGTTGGTCACGAAATTAGCTAGGAATACGGAGAGTGAGCACACCCGACTGATACCGCTTTGTGTACGGAAGCTTTCTGAGGGCTCTCCGTATACTCTTACACGCCCGAAAGTTTGAGAATACGAATAACTTGAAATGTTCACAAACTTCATAACTCTCGGAAGCCGTAGGGTTTCGAGCTTCGTCATTTAGGTTTCGACTTCACTTATAGAATTCCAATCCCACCCATGGCAGCGGGTGACCACGATAATTGTTGTTCGAAGTATTTGGCCTTGTGGCCGAGGCATTCCTTGTCCAAACTAGTCGCACCACTTTTATCTTTGATGGTTTCACTGAAAGATGGTATCTGAGGTCCAGCCGCACGGACCAGCTGAAAGAATCTTCGGGTATTGCTGGATTTCTTGGCCTCTTTCATTTCTTCAGCTTTCCGGGTTCGCCACACTTTGCTTTCACTCTACATCTGATATTTCTTCGGGTCAATTTGTGTTCGAGACCGGCGGGAACATTTATCTGAGTTTCAAGCGCTCACACTTATTAGGGAGACTGCCTCCAAGCGAACAAATTCATTTTGCTAGCAATTTGTCTTGTAGACTGAAATTCTGTTTTCTCCATTTCAGCTTTTCATTGATATCCCATCAGGCTTTTAGATCTTTTTATATTCAGGTTCATTTGAATCCATACCACGGAACGGTTCAGTTTTTTCCAGTACAACTTCCTGAAGGTCGTTTATCTCCTTGATTCCGGTGTAACAGACAATTCTGTTTGATGCGTCATTAGAGACCTAAGACTACTGGGTCTACCTGAGTAGACCCAGTAGAGCTTTACCACAGGCAGAACTCTCAGCACTGTGCAAGGAGGTGCCGATCTCATCCCAGTATGAATGCACATCTGATGGTGGAGCATTCGGAAGGGACTCCAGAAGGCAGGCAGAGAAATTCCAAGTAGCATGTCAATAATAGAGATGAAGAGAACAGTGAGAGTGCATGCTCGTTTTACATTAATGGTCCTGGTGAACTAAGGCCAACGGTTGTTGTCTACTGGTGCCCACGCATTCAGTGTTCCCATAAGAGACAAAAATTTGGACGATCCCCTACGATCGGTAGGCTCGGCAAGAATAACGGTCGACGGGACGCGAAAACAGCTCGTGGACTAAGAAAAATGACCAGTGTGAGAAAGATTGGTGCTGTTCAAAGACTCGTCTCAAAGTAAAAATATGACCGACTAATCCTCGACAGAACGGAACTCGGCTTGATTCTCACGATCAGTTGCACAAAACGATGTGTGCGAAGATATTGGAAACGACTTTCACCAGGCTGATTCCACGCTGGTTTTCGCATGAGATAGAAATAGCTCAGTGAGGCTCGAGTAAGTCGTTCTGTCAAGACGCGAACTTACTGACCGGAAGGTTCGCGATGTGAACCTAACCCCTGCATCCCCCACTTGTCCTATCTGGGATTGGGGACTCTCATGCCTCCGTCGGTTTTCATTGCAGGCAAGCAGAGGTGTATTACAGCTGAACAGCTATTATTTGTGCTTATTACTCAAGGCCCTCCTGCGTCGTTGGAAATTCGGATCACGATTGATGCACTCCATTTCACTGGTATTATGGTCTCGTCCCAAACCTTCCATATTGTAATGTTCGAACTGCTCGCCATAGCTTCATGACCTTCGAATAATGTGGGTGCGGACCCCTGACCTAAAGCTCGACCTTCGAATGTGGGTGCGGACCCCTGACCTAAAGCTGTCACCTTGTCCTGGTGGCTGGGCTTCTATGCTGCAATGGTCCTGTTGGCTAAACGGGCTGGAACTCACTTCTCCAAGGTTCAACCATACCACGAAGGCCAACGGTGACAGCGACTTAATAGTCCTGGCCTGCTAGGTTGCAGGGGCTGGCCTAGCCCCGGTGATGCAGGGAAAAAGACAGATACTTCACTTCTGATGCGCACAGCAGGTGCGTTTGGGGCATCAGGCTCATGACAGAGTTTATTTGTTCTTCGACTGTACTCGTCAGTGGTTACGACCTACTTTTGGACGATCGGAGTGTGAGGCTTATAGGACCGACCTTTTTCAACCCATCCTTCCCACGAGGAAGGCGGATTCCTTGCCTCCATGAATATGGATGTGCTGGTCACCTGGAGGAAGCATCTTACTGCCTTCATACTTCCGTTGCAGAGAAAAGTACGGCGAGGAAGCGCTGCCTCCTCCCTAGATAGGATAATTTAGGAGGGCATCTTACGTTATCTTACGGTATGTTCGCCCAACAGTTGACGGTGACCGCCGTCTCAGTATTTAGTACAGTCGAAACACTTTTACGTATGTGGTTCCGCTCTAAGAGCATATGTTCCAAACAACTATGCCTTACACCCTGTTCTCTCGGAATATACAAGCGTCCCATAACGAGATCTTACACATTTTACACCCCCTAGTGAGCCGGAAGCTATCCTATGTTGTATTTATTGAGATCTTGTCGGTTACGAGGGCTGGTGACACGATAAAAATCAAATATTTCGTCTGTAGCAGCGTTTCGATGCCTAAACGACATACCAACGGAACGGGTCAGGGGGGCTAGGGTACTGCTAGGATGCCGGAGCAGTCAAGATATTGAGGTTTGGTTCGAACCAAGGCTTTTCGTTCCGTATGCTGCTACCTTAACCACTGAGCTATCTCGAACCCTCTGAGCTATTTCGAGCTGGTGAAGAGAGGTCTTATTAAACTCCTGTGGATGGTTGATTGCGTACAGGCAGGCTAACCATATCTTTTGAACTTCACTACCAACGATAAAACGCGAAATTTCCTCATCATTATGTTTAAATCTGGATAATTGTGGAATTAACTTTGTATATCGTTCCTTTCTGGTTCGTTCTTCGGCGGAAAAGCACGCAAACGTCACCAAATTGATTGGTAACTTGGACGCTTGCTTTCAAACACACGATCAATGGGAATCCGTAGATATCCCAACCTGCCGATCGCATGTTTAGTTATTAATTTACCGTTTTCGTGGGTGCAGTGTAACCCCTTGTAACTCCCTCCAAGCTATTTACATCACCTGGTGAATAAGATTGCCAAATACCTCATTTTTCAGTTTGTATCTGCTCGTGAACAAATCTTGATGCGAGCACAAATGTTCCGAAATGAAACATGTTCCACATATCGTAATAAGCTAATCTGTTTCATTCTTGAGGGTGATTGGCGCATCCATGTTCGAATGCGTTTATTTTCAGGTTCTTTGTACAAGGAATCGGTCCTCCAACGGGTAGTTTCCACCTGTTTTGGACATGTACACTTTATTTCGTGGACTTTGGTCATATCTTTCTCAGCGAGATGAATACTCAATTTTAATTCTCGGATTAGATTGTGCTGGCAAAACGGTAAGTTGATAAATTTCCGTTTTTGAGCAGACATCTGGTTAGGTGTCAACCAATAGTAGGTCAGACAATGGTCTTAAATACATGACTTTCCTCTTACTCATCCACTCCAGGTGGTCGCGATCTCGAGACACTCCAGCGGTTGGGTGAGCTGACTTACCATTACTGTTCTCTAGGCTTGAGCAGCGTGATAACTTCTTAGCTCCCGCCTCCGTTAAGCCATATGTTTCGTTCGCTACTAAGAGAGGCCGTGATTTGATTTTGTATTGTCGGCACTTGGACGTGCAGTGGTTGGATCACATGTGCATACATCACGCGGCACACCGGGCCAGTTACTAGCTGGTACCATTTTGTTAGTTAGCAGCAAGGCCTTTCATGACATTCATTCCGCACATACAACAATATATAGTCTAAAATGGCTCAAGAACTATGAATCTAAGTCCAAAACTGCTCCTTTTATCGTTACCGTCGCCCGACGGTAACGGTAAGTCGCCCATTCCTTTTGGGCGATTTATCCCTCGTTATATGGGAACGTCTCGCTCCGGCTATGATGGGACTTACATCTATTGTCATTTTCATATACCACGGGCTGAATTTTTCGAACCCTCCACGGTATACGCCCAGTTGTTCACCAATCCGCGTAGGCCAATTTTACATGACGGCAACGCTAGAATTTGGTTGTTTAGTGGCGGGAGATGACAAACAAAGTTTAAATCGAACAACAGCTTGCCGCGCTTCTGCCAAAGGCGATGGAGAAATCTTACCCTTTCGATTAGGCGAGCTAACCTTTGAGCAGCATTGATGATGAGTTTTGGGTTTCCTAAACAATTACCCCTTCACATTGCTGGAAAAAATCAAGGACACGCATTTATCTTTCAGACGTACCTGGAACAAACTAAGGTCAACTTTGTGCGCAACTATCGCGCCTTGCCTCTCAATAAAATCACCACCACAGTGGGATTAAACAGTTGGTTTCCTGTTGCCCCCACGTAACTGATGTTTCAGTCGGACACATCACTTTAGGTGGAGTCAGACTTAAATTTTGGGACCTAGGTGGGCAAGAAGAACTACAGTCTCTTTGGGATAAGGTAAGCACTTCGTTTTACTTCCAAAAGATGCACAAAGTACTTTTCCGAGTCGCATGGTATCATTTACGTAATTGATTCAGTGGACGTGGATCGGTTTGACGAATCGAAGGAAGCTTTTGGTACGTTTTTTCGTTTCTTCCCAGTTTTAAACTTCCGTTCCAGACAAGATGATACGAAATCCAGCTCTGGATTCCGTACCTTTGCTCATTCTTGCCAATAAACAGGACGTTTCCGTAAGTAGTGTAGCGTCTTAGATTTTAGTCACTTTTATGTGAGTTGGCCATTTCATGTAAAAAAAGAATCAGCCAAAAATTAGTTGTAAAACGGTTATCAAGATGTACTAGTTCCAGATGTTGCGTTTTGGTTCACCTGGGAGAATGAGAACAAGTAAATGACAGCCATTTGTTGAAGGCGGTCATCTAATCAGTTAGTTAACGTAGAATTGTTGTTTGCTAAACCAGGGCTTGAGGGACTTACGGATTTAGGGTAATAGTTTTGATTCAGGACAATTATTGGCTGCGTGACAGCGCCACTAAAAGGATCACTAAGTAGTGGTTTGTCTCGTCCGAACAGCACTTACCAACACGACTGAGTGGAGTGATAAGAGCTTACAAGCCATAGACAAACCACCTGTGGGTAGTCCTCATTCAGCACATGGCTCAGAGTAGGGGGCCTGGCACACAAAGTGCACGGCTTAACGAGCGTGACTTATGGAGTGTAACGACCTGTCCCACCAAGGATGAGTTACTTTTCCTGATGACTGGCAGGTGGTTGATGTCGTTTGCTTCATTCATTATTCTCTGACCCATGTATTTCGCGACTGTGCATCCAATACCGCGTTCACTTCGGCTTCCTTGTATTGTTCCATCCAACTGAAAAGTACGCTTAGAGTCAGCATCACGTAGTCTTCCTTGATCGGCTAGCCAGTGCAGCGAGATCTACCTTGCAGCGTTTGCGTTTGCTTGCAACAAGTGCGGTTTATCTTCGAGACACGTTTTCTATCTTTATGTAGGAGATTCCTCACGTGCAAAATTCCAGGTGGCAGAATATTTGCTTACCTCTCTTTACGATCGATGTCATGTCCAGTGAGGTGGAGCATTTTAGCTGCTGGGCCTGAAAATAGGGGCTCATTTGGGGGATCCCCCCAGCTAGACTCACAATGTGGCAGGTGGTTGGTTTAGACCAACGACTCAGAGAGTAAGGCATGAAAGTCTAGTTCTTAATTCTACTGGGTACAGCAGCATATCGCTTGTGGTTTTTGAAAATATTTCCAATTCAACGGATAATGCGCAGGGGCCGTGACCACTCATTGAGCAAATGGAGTGTGTGATTTTTATGGTCGGCCTCTTCCAATTCGTCTTTCCCCGGTAGGGCGGAGATATGGAGAAGCCGATCGTCTGGAGAAACCACACTTGTCGCAGAAAACAGTACTACTTTACCCCAGACTAAATCGTGCTACGCTTTCTTGCACTAAGATGGAGGCTCGCTGCTTCTTGTGGGCCTGCTGCTCATTGGCTTTTCTGGAATGACTGAACCTTAAAAACTGAGTTCCTTTCACTGTGGTACGCATGTTCATTACAGCACAAATCCCGACCGTCACGATAGAGTGGTAATTCAGGTCAGGATATGTTCCTATATATATATATATATATATATATCCGTCGAAATGATTCCGTATGTTATCCTGCTGAGAAACTCCTACCTGACCATGAATCTCTTGAAACGGCAACCTGCTGAAGCGTCTTCAAAGTTGTACATGAAAACTTGCCAGACTACTAGCGATTACGGGCTGTTGAAGTTGGTCTTATGACATATTTACTCTAAGGAATGTGTTATGACAAACTAAATACTGTTTGAGAGACATTGGCTTTCCGAATCTTGTGTTTATATGTTTCACCAAACCCGAAATACTCTTTGGAGAATAATTATCTACATCTCGCGTTGTAAAGCCACTTTTCTTGGTGAACCTTTTTCAATATCGTGCGCCCCATCACTGGTTTGAATTTTACTGTGAAATGAATTCCGGTTACCAACACCTGCCTTATGAAGCTTCTTTAGGTTCCTGTAAAGTTATGCCTCAACTTCCCTTGCTTATAGATACGCCTTCGGGAGATGCTGTACGCATGTATCTTCCAGTATCCGATGTTAAATTTATCAGTTCGACTCAAAACCTTTCTACAGCTATATCTTTGTAATGTACTACTCGTAAGGTTGCTGAAAATCCGTCGACAGCCCATGACCGGTTTCGCCCTTTTTGGAGCTCATCAGGTAGGCGCAGTCCCCGGGTTTCCGGGGAGGAAATCACAAACGAGAGATTCAGCTGGGTTACAGGTGAGTTTCTCGAAAAACCGAATTAGTTTGCTGATGAGTGTATATTCGCTAATTTCGTGCAATTTGGTTTCAAGTAGAACATAAGTTTGACGGAAACCCGGGGACTGCGCCAACCTGATGAGCCCCAAAAAGGGCGAAATCGGTCGTGGGTTGTCGACAGATTTTCAGCAACCTTATGAGTAGTACATTACAAAGACATACATGTATCGCGATATCTCGAATATCATCGCTTTCTACAGTTACTTTAATTGGGATAAGTGGTAAAAGGTATCCGTAGTAGGTGTTGCAAACCTAGGCTTGTTCACGAATTTCAATGTATCAGTACAATATTGACTCCCCGTCCTTGAAGTGGTAGTGAACCGGAGACCTATTCCTTGCTGTTGCTACCAAGGAATGGAAATCCATTCTGTAAAAGGTACAAAAGAAAATTTTGGCGGGACCGGCCGAAAACGGACAGTGTAGAAGAGTTGGACTGTGTAATTTGTTACACCTTTACCCGACTCACGCAGCTATACCAAAATGGTTAATTGATCCACATTTGTGAGGTTTTGGAGGCCAGTACTGTAGATTAATTTTTCAAGCTGATTTTAACTTTTGCCCTTTCCAGGGTGCATTTCCCGTTGCTGAGGTAAATAAAGTTTTCTGCGACAGCATGCGGTTCGTCGGACAAAGAGATTGTACAATCCGCGGGGTCTCGGCCTTAAAAGGGTAAGTGACTATGATATATTTTGGTTTGAGCTCGTGACTGCTCGGTGGTTAGGGCATCGACTTATTAACTGGGAATCCTTGAATCGGACCCAACCCCGGCATCTCGATGGCTCCTGTCCAGGTTTGGGCAACCTGACGGTATCTAATCCCTTGTGCAAATCAGCTGGACACCGTTACAGCTGAAAGATTATGATTGTTATTATTTGCTTGCTTTACACGATGCCCAGGTGAAGGAGGGAATTATGTTGATCCAGTGTCAGTTGACAAATTATGAGTATAACATCCCAGATGGGACTGTTTTCAAATCTCACATCCGTCTATAACGAGTAAGAGCACCCATTTCAAAACACTGCTTCTCTTGACTTATCGGTAAAGTATCTGCTTTGTCCGGTGTCAACTTATCCTTGCGAAATTCAGGATGACCTCATGGCCGGCAGTCAGTCATGTGGTCACATGTGGAGTTTGTGTGTGTGTCACATACTCGTTCGTGGTCAAAGACGGCTGTCACAACATGACTGGACCTTACCGTGTTTTAACAGTTTGTACGCATCTGTGACCCTTTGAGTTACTTTGCAATGTGTCCATGTGACCTCTTACGCTAAATCAATCAAAGGGTGGATGGCTAACATGACCTGGTCCTCCTAGTTGAGAGTTGTCCCTTAACGGCTGATCCATTGTGTAGGCATACACCAAACATTACTGTCTTATGGTCATGTTTTTAGTCCAAGGCACTGGTGGAAGGCCCTAATGCTTCTCCTGTCTTGGTATGTTCCCACTTCTTATGCCGCAGACCGAGTACAGCCATGGCATGTAGAAAGACAATTAGTTTCATGTCACAAAGATCGTCGCGTGGTGCCGTAACGCTGCTGTCCGATAAAAACGTACTGCTGATGGTTCCCTACTTTTGTTTCCATTTATTCGTTCTCCTCTCCTACACCACACAAGGGCTAGTAGCTCCATGAATCTTTCACTGTCAGCCGATGCATTCACGCGTCGCACAGCAACTACAGCCTTGGGCACCTCAAAACCACTGTGAACCTCGACGTCCGGTTCATCTAGTTTCCCTTGGAAGAAGGAGTACAACAGTCTGCTGTTGCTCTGGGACATTTTTCTGCTGCGGTATGCTGCTTTTTCTAAGGGGGGATTCAATACTCATGTACAATTGTCTGTTTAACACCATCACCAATTCCTATCTTCCGGTCGCGCACCTCCGGTGGTCCGAGGCAGCTGCTTTTTGCTACGCCGAGGTCCTGACCATTTTAAGTCGTCGAGCGAAAGGATGTCTACTCGACCGGATACCCACCCACAGTCATCGCTGCGTGGTTCATTTGGCGTTGTCTTTGGAGGCCTTGGATCGAGTTGATGATCGTTACTTGTCCACTATATCTGCTCGCATCCCACGAAACATAGTTATGATACAACACAAGACAGTTTTTCCGATACCTTGAACGCCTTATTAAAGCAGACTCCGGACACAATTGTGTTTGCCGGAGGTATGAATGCACTGGTAGGTCGAGTCAGTGTTGCTGAGGCACAGTCAACTGTCTATTTTCTACTTGGTACGGACGGATATTGCTGAGGGCATATCATAATTGGTCTGTTCCTATGCAATATTACTTTCCGAAACAGCTCGATTGTGTGATATCTTCTACATACGGACCTGTCTAAAACGAAAATTGACCGCAACACTCTCAGCTAAATTTGATGTGAATTAGCCACTTCACCTATTTTGGAACAATTAGGTTGAGTAGGATCATTTCTTTCAGTTTTGGAAACTTGATGCTTTGAAATATCGTGTTGCGCAGTTTATGCGCATGTCCTGACACATTCCGTTTCTCGGAACTTGGACCATGTACGCAGATACCTCCGTTCAAATTGTCGTCTAAGATTCTCAGGTTCACATTACCCCGGAGTTTTTCTGTTGTGTTTTGGGTGGGGCTCCTTATCTGTTCCCTCTTGATTCCATTCAGTGGAAAATTGTACGCCTCTTCTATATCTTTTCACCGACCCATAGCCTGCAAGCACTTTCTCATTACGGGCTTAGCATCTCTTGCTTCATTCTGCCGTTGAAATCATGGAGAATGTTCACCGGAGCTTGTTTTTTCTACCCTTTTGTCCACTTCTTCCACTCGGTTTACACGTCTTTGCCCATCGCGTCACCACCTATCCAGTAACTACTACACGTAGATCTCTTCCTTTTTCAGAAACTTCGGGTCTCAGGAACTCCCTACCACTCTGTCTTCCTTAGCTTGTATAACTCCGAAATCCTCACAGTTTCAACTGTTATAAAGCTCACAAATCTCGATTTGGAAAATGCACCAAAACCGCCTTTTAGCACTTTTCTTAAGTAACCAGCATACACGGGCACACATGCAGTTTGCACGATCATGCCCAGTTAACGTAATCTGAAAAACGTTGTGAACGAGAAATTCAGCTGGGTCTCTCGTGAAAAGCAACTTGGTATGCATTAAGTGCATTTCGTTAATCTGAAGGGTTTTATCTGCTGTTCAACAGGATCCGATTCATTACCCACTAGACGCTTGTAAACCGTTTTATTACGCTCAGGCTGCAGCCAGTTAACACCAGTCGTACTGCGGGAACAATGATGATCAAATATTTGAAGAAGTTTGACGCCTTGAGATCGCACAGACCGATCTCTGTCATGACTTTTGTAATTATTGTCTTTTTGAGCTATGGTATTCGTTTCTGACGCAGTTTGGCGAATATTGCTTGTTCCTTGATGTATGGATTGATTTTATCCGTCACACCGCGGTTACTGATTACGAATCAGCCAAGATAAAGCGAACGCACCAACAAAATCAAGCTCCCCATTCTGGAATCGCCAAAAGGTGCACTGACGTAGAATTTCGCGTTTTTAATTCGCATGGTACATACTAAGACACGGGACTAGTTTCGATATTTTACTTAAAGTAGTCTCTGCGGAATCATGAACGTCAGATTCCAGAAAAATCTCATCCCAATATCTAAGTCTACCGGTTTTCCTCTAGACGTGATTTCGATACCCAGGTTTGCGGTCCGTTGGAGAGTACACTCTGTGATAGTATCAGTCGCTAAGTTGAACGAAACTGAAGAGGGGGACGACCCTGGCAAACCACTAATTGTTAATCCCCATGCGACCAGATCTCTAAGGATAATTCACACAGAATATTCACAAGCTTTAGGGGCATCTCTCATTTGTCAAGTACATGTAGAGGAGCCAGTCTATTTACAGCGTCGAAGGCCTGTTTGACGTCAAAGAAAACCGTTACGACCGTTCGGTGGTATACTTCAAACTGCTCAAGTACTTGGCGTTACGGGAAGGTGTGATCAAGACACCCCTTATCTCGTCAAAACCCTGCCTGGTACTCGGATATGCGTCTCGCTGCGTCTTTGGAGCTCAGAGCGTGTTACGAGTGGGTTGAAGTTTACGCTGCTGCAATTGGACTGGTCACTTCCAGTACCTTTTTCAATAAAAGTACGGTGAGTGGTGGGCTCCAGACTGTTGAATGCATTCTTTTTCCCAAATTAAACAACTGTCCCAAGTCAAAATTCAGCATCTTTGTTTGAATAACGCTTATGGAAGCTCATCCGATCCTGTGGCCCCACAGTGCATCGAGGCAGAAGGGTATATCAGTACTTCAGAGACTGAAGAAACCTTTGGGCTCAAAGATACCCAAGTCGAGGGGGTCGAATCTCTAACAACGCACTGATGATGTCAAGTCGATTGGTGATGAAGCGTTTGCAATCAAATTGCTCAGCTCAGCGATCAAACCAACGACTACCTACGCTACCTGAGCTACCAGCATTCTCTATAGAAAACTTGCTATTCTCCGGCCTATTGCTTGGCTAGCTTACTTGTTGAATAAATTCTTCTTTGGGTCTTCTTTGAGTCATATTGTCGTTCATTTCGGCAAACGAGTATTTTTACGAATAGAACTATTATGGGAGTGATATCCCTCAACTGAATATGCCGCTTTGTGTTTCGGTTGACACGATGTCAAGATGCCGTTTTCTTGAAGGAGCACTGATCGTTTGAGTTCAAGTAGAACGGGAAATCGTGGACTATGTCTACCTAGTGAACCCCAAGAATGGTTGTCGAAGCGTTTTCAGAAACCCTATGAGTAGTGTCCTTCGAAGAAATACTAGAGGATTGTTTGGTCACAGCATCGGCCTCATGCTGTTTGCCAGTTGCTGTCTCTGAGCTATACATTTGGTCGTGCTCAAATTCCTCCAGTTCACTAAGTCCTTTCCCCGTCTACTTTTATTCTTTTTTCGACAATAAGGCTTTCGAATAAGTCATGACCATACGACAGCCGAAGCATCAGTGTTTAACACTGATATCATGCTATCGATGATGAGTAGAAATCGTATCTTATGTTTGCTTTACGGTGTCTAGTTCGGCTGGAAATCCACGCGTAAAATCCCGAATTGAGGACGATCCCCAAATTTCATACCTCATCTTCGTAGTCGTTTCGGGTTTTCAGCGAAAACGTAGACATGAATAAGCTGGCAGCACTTCAGACCCTGTACACCTCACGGGTTGCAAGGCAGCTTTGTTTGTTATATCAAAAGATTTGCACGTTTTCCGGAGTCTACTCAAATCAATATTCGGTACATGTCCAGACATTTATTTCTTCATAAACCTCCAGCGCGCCGTCGCATAGACTGGATCATATCGTGGTGTGGTGGTTTGCGTACCTCAGAGTTCTTTCTACCATGGTGGTCAATTGACAGATGTCTGAGATACAGGCTTCCGGCCATCCAGGTCGGGAGATTGAACGAATATGACTGGATTCAATTCTTTTGTGCTCTCCCTTTAAAATTCGGAATAAAGAACCTGGGATTTTTGATCGGTTCACCTGTCATGGCAGCCTCATAAGACGTGGTTGCACTATGACCGTAACCAATGCGCGGGTAATGAAGGCGGAGAAGCTTTCGCCAGCTTGTCATTCATGGAATCATAGAACAATATCACTGAAGCCAAAGCGCCTTATGGTTTCAAAAAATCGGTCCTCCCGATCCGAGTATCTTCAGATATTTGGTCAGCGGTCTGTGTAGCATAGCAAGGTTTAGCTGGTCACAGGGAGTACGCAACGGAAAGGCGCGTGCTCAGTAACAAACTAGACGAATTGAGCTTTCCAGTTTAAGGTAACTTGGGCATGCATGATGTACGTTCGACCGCGCTTTTAACGCAAGAAAGCGTCGCTTCTTATTCCAAGCCCTTGCTCCCGAAAAACTTACGGCAAACAGACCAAGACATGATAATGTGAAACGAAAGATGTAAGATCTGGCTGGTGTTCTCGTCATCTTGCTTGCAAGTGGGTTGAAACCCAGCAGGACACGCGGGGCAAACCGGTCCATGCTGTCATTTGATGGATAGACCGTCTAGCCAAAGTTCACCTGTAGTTACGCACCGGGCTTATGTCGGCTGAAGTTCGCGTTGGTTTAGTGCCGATGATGGCGCATTAGTTCGGGAAGATGTTCAGGTATATTTATTTTAATGCTGTTCAAAAGCGTAGACGCCTTATTCTTGATAGTTTCAACAAAAACATGGAACTGCCCCACACCACGTTAAAATCCTTCTATACTTTTTTTTAAAATTATTTGCCGACACTTTCCTCCCTTATGATTGTATGGAGGTCAAGCACTAGTTTTATTACTGGTGTATTGCTGTTGATGATGCGAAATCCAATCACCCAAAAACGAAGGCATCTAAACCATCACAAGTCTTTTTGTGACATTCTAAGTCGGAAGTTTCAAGCCAATCTGCTAGAAAATGGAAGTGGTTCAGCCCTATTAATTATCTCGCCCCCCCCCCCAAGAAGTGTACACTTACTGTTGAGGTATGGAGCTTTGTACGGCCACCGCGATTCGGATGCCTAGGGTAAGGCTTGTTCCGAGCGGCTGTCACGAGTGTGTTAATTACGTTTCGGGGTCACTTTACAATAGTTTCG
>NW_008751821.1:583216-588511 GCF_000715545.1 Opisthorchis viverrini | reverse complement strand
CTTATTGTTGAGGTATGGAGCTTTGTACGGCCACCGCGATTCGCCATGCCTAGGTAAGGCTTGTTCCGAGCGGCTGTCACGAGTGTGTTAATTACGTTTCGGGGTCACTTTACAATAGTTTCGGAGACTTTGTTTTTCAGACACAGCCATCTAGTTGGCTTCCCTCTCACAGCTTGATATTTCCAATCTTATTTTCAGAGATGGAGTATCGGATGGGATACGGTGGATGCTCGACAAGGTTAAAAAGAACGCTCATCAACGACCGCCCTCACAAGAAGACATTGCCTAACTGTGATATCAGACCGCCACATGTGATAGACAAGAACATTAACTCTTTCAATGTACGACTGTATATAAATATGAATATATATAAAATGCTCGAACATCTATTTGGAGACATTTAGTAGTGCGTTTGGATTGACCCGTTGAGCTGACCTGATGCCAGACGCGTGGCCGCAGCTAAACGCAGTCGCTGTCGCGCTTTCTGGCTCATTTGGATGGAACTAAACGGAAGGGAAAAGAGAATAGTGCGTATATGGTGTCAGTTGTGGCACAGGCACATTCTGAACGCAGTTCGTCTTCCAAATAAAACCCCGGGCGATTTTATCTCAGAGATCCACAAGAATAACCTGAACAGGCGGTTCGGTGGCAGCAACATGGAAGCAGTACACAAAATGCGGTGTTATGTGCAAAGAAACACTTGTTCACAATCGTAAAAGCTAAGCTTGATTATATCCTTAGACTCAAACAGATAAGATCAACGTATTATTGTAGGCATGAATGGTTGCCATCGATTAACTATATTCTACTGAACTAGACAGTCGTTTACGCATTTGTTCCTCACGAATGGCACACACAACCCAACACAACGGAAACCTTGTAGACAAATAACGAATCGTTCATTCCTTATTCAGTAGATTCAGCGCTTTAAAATCCTAAGAGTATCAAAGTTCTGTGTGTTGAGCTGTACTAAAATGACTGGTTTAGAGAGGACTAGACAAACTGGTGTCATGGGTATGGCTTGCGGCGCCCAACTTTTATAAGCCGCAGACTAAAGTGAATTCAGGGAGGCGTGAAAGTTAGCCCTTTGGAGTACAGTAGCTTAGCGACAGCCAGGCCTACCATGTGTTGTCGACAGTGATAATAAATCCGTCGTCCACATGTCGGATCCAAAGATTTGAGTGGATCCGGTTAAATTCAGCGGATTCCAGTTATGATCTTCCGACTTCTGCAATTCGTTCTGATGATGGTGATCTCATGGGTTTTCCTCCCATTTCTTGGAATACCTATTAATCAAAGTTGACGTCCATAGTCATGCATAGGTCTAAGGGTCTTCCTGAGCTTTCTGGCTTCATAGTCCTTGATGGGCCACTTGAAATATACCGATAACTGGAAAGAACACCCGTAAAATCACCATTATCAGGACTAGCTACGGAAGTTGTAGAGCAGAAATTTGGGTGCGTTACATTATCATAGACTAAACAGAGTCTTTGGATCCAATTTATGGACAACACGTCAAAAGAAATTCGACGGAAAAGACGCGCGAACTGATAAATAGGAGAGAGAGAGAGAGATAGCTCACTGGTTAAGGCGGACCCGAGTATCGGTCCTCGACTACTCCTGTCTCACACCATCTGAGCCCTCGTGCCTGGCACGGCAGCTGGGTGCCGAAAGGGTGTTTCAGCTGAGTGATTGTTTTTTAGATTTGGGGACATCAAGATTACATTTGGACCGAAAAGAGACAATAAACTGTCTTTCTTGGGTGTACTGGCTCATAGGGTTACCAGTGAAACAATTCACACTTGTGTACATTGTAAAGAAACTTAGGTTGGACGACTACCAACCATCCGATGAATCTAAATTGCATTCGAAGTCTGTTCAAAAGACCAGAAACACATTGCTCCGAAAACATTTATACTGAGTGTCAGAGAACGACAGACATCCAAGAAGTTTCATCGGGGTAAGTTTGAAGAAAAGGATGTTTCTGCAACAAGAAGGATGGGCAAGCAAACAAATAGTTGCCTTGCACCGAAAATGTATTTGATCTGAAAGTAAGCATACTGAAACCACATGGAGTTTCAGTATCCCACGAATCGAGTGCCACCTTGAGAAGATAGGGTAACCAAAAATGTTATCTACAGTATAAAAATGAACAAGCAAAACACTGGACGGAACGAAAAGAGGCTATCTATACGGTTATCCGAACATAGGACGGAGACACAAGAAGGTATTATTTACTCTGTTTTCTTGAGGGCAAACACTACTCATGAACAAAACTTAGCTGGGATTGTCGAGTCTCCCGTCCAAACCAAAGCAGTTTGCGAATGGGACAGGTTTGTGAATGGGGGCGTGGGAAGCAACGGACTTCACGGAGAACTAAATCAAACGACACGTTGAAACCGACTCAATCTGTGCCTTCCTGAGACCAAGAAGTCACCAACTCAACCGGATAACACAAACGAAGCCAAGCACAGACGATAGGACCAGTTGTAGGATTAAGCCGTGGAAGACCACAGAGTACGAATCGAACGGGTCGAACTCAAAGGTCACTCAGGATCTGAGCAAACAATTCAATCAGTAACAGCTCAATAAAGCAACCAGTCATAATCGAAGGTCATCCCTCCTCAGAAGCAAGTATTTAATTTGCGCACATCACTACTCAAGGTAAAAGTACCGGGACACAGCTCCGTTCCGCTTCACATGAACCTACTAACGATTTCACCCCGATTGGTGAGAGAACGGTTAGAACCAAATTACCAAGCTCAGCGAACAATTCGACCAACCAAAGAACTGCAAAGCATCCGGACTTCGGTGGGCCAAAGTTTCTAGGTTCAAATGAAGAGTGCTTCATTGTGGCTCAAGACTGTCCGTCTTGTTTTTCACTTAGTAGGTTGCGTAATCTCCCTGGTCATCAAACTGTAAAGTGAATGGACTCGATGCAATGTGGTACTAAATGTCCTTACTTTGCTATGAACTGCTGCTGAAAAATGGACTGGCATGTTTCGTATGCGTGTCTCTCGCATAGCCATTGTTGGGGTGCTGATTCATCAAAGTAAAAAAGCGATATCTGGGAGCTTGTGTTCCCACTAGCCAACTTCGTCCAAGCATCAAAAACAAAGTAATCAAGATGTTTAACTGGTTTGGTGAAATTCAATATGTCGGGCGAAAACTCACTCTAGATGGTCTCCGAACTGTCGAAGACAGTTGGTAGCAGCCCATGTTAAGGTAGCATAGACCCGCCACGGCAAAGTTGGATCAGACGCGAGGCGGTAATATGACAGGTTACAGATATCTTCCGCCTTGCACGCAGCAACTGGGTTCATGTAGGGGGTCAATCGCGCAGAAACCGGTGAGTCTGAGGCGGGAAGTTCACCCGATAATCCAGGGCTATTTGAAAGCTCATCCTCTGGCATCGGGTAGACATTTGATCCCACATCTTTGGTCAGTAAACCGACGAGACGCAAGTGTCGCTCCACAACCTACAGAATGAAGAAACAGTACATAGCGATTCAATTCTATTTGAAACTAAACAGCATTATGAGTAGGACAGTGAGTTTGTCCGTGCTTGCGAACAAAGGTAAACTCGTGTTCCTGAGTAATGAAGTTGACGATTTGTACTCCTTACTCTGCATTCACATCAGAATCCAGTGCAAAGTTACTTGACATTATCCGGGAAGCCCGACTGAGCGACGGCCACAGTCGAGAAGTCTTCAGATTTGTCAGTAAATTGCGGTACTACATTCAAAGAAATACGCATGCAAAAGATACAAACCTCGAATCATGGAGATTCCCGTCTGATTGTTTGACGGATTGGTACAAGCCCAAAGACGGCATACTCGGAGAAAATGGCAAACCAGTATAATTTAACGACAAACGTAGTAACGCGAGCGGCCAAGACTCGCGCCTAGTTTGCAAGAACTGGTTCGGCAAGTCAAAGGCCCAGGTTTAATGAGGGATTGCGGGTGTTCATCGAACCTACGGGATGGATGCTAAACAGTGTTGGCTCTAGGCAGGGGAGAGTTTCGATGTTGAAAGGAAGGGACTCTCTGTCAACGGTGCCATTAGTTGTTTTGAACTTTGGAAACGGTGCACATGAATTTTAACTGAATCCGATCCTAGCCGTTGGTCAGTTGGAAGTAAACGAAAGTTCTAGGCAGCGAATCCTCAGGCACAAGCAATCTAACGCAGTATTGGGGTTATTCAAAGTGTTATATGAGGCCATAATCGCAGTAGTCACTAGGTTTAAGATGATACGGTAAACCCATCGTCGGACGCAGAGATAATTGTGGTATTCGCGTCCTGGTTAGCATCAGTTGGTTTTAGAATGACCCTAATCAGGCCGAATCTCGCCTCTTCAACTTCGTGACCGATATAACCTCTAATGCTTGTGAGATCAGAGTTCTAAGGACATTTTGTGAGTATGGAGAAGTCACGTAGCTTCCCTTGATGTCCAATAGTACCTCCCAACAAAAGTCACACGAAGTCCCGTGAATCGATGACTTATCACATCACCTCAGGACTGAATTAACTGGTTTCGTATTCACTGATTCCGTCCCTCTAATGTGATTGACTTCGGACCTCGAGTGACGACCACCTTATGGGTTTCCGCACACGGATGGGAGCGACACGTTCTTTTCGGGCAAAAGGTGAGCGACCAATCCAATTCGAATATTCGTTAGATGGCAATAATTTTCACCAGGCTGCTGAACTTCGACGACTGGAATGGTTGCGTTCTGCCACTCGCCAGCTGCGTCCACTTGGTTTGGTCATGGTCCGGAAGAACATCAATCTACCTTTTGTTTGTATTCGCGCAGTTGGGCTGATCGGGCAAACTGATGACGTTTGCCCCAATAGGAACGGGACCTTTTCACGCCAACGGCCAATTTAGACAGAACGGTCAACAACTACGGTTGGAGAGGTTTACGACTGCATATGTTCTCTCAACAGAACGGTCACTACGGTTGGAGAGGTTTACGACTGCATATGTTCTCTCAAGCGCCACCGAGCTCCCGGTCCGGATGAACTTCCACCCGCCCGCACCAAAGACGGTGGTGAAGTCCTCAGTCAGCGCCTGATCGACCTGTTTGCTTGCATTTGGGAAAAGGAGTCTGTCCCAGACAACTGGGGTGAATCGGTGATAGTGCCCGTTTCCAAAAAAGGGGCGCGTAGTGAGTGTCGTAACCACAGGGGGATCAGCCTGACCCCGGTTGTAACGAGACTGTTGGCGTCAATTGTGCTTCGTCGCCTTACGGTGGCTCGTGAGATACTGACTCGAGAGCAGCAAGCGGGATTCCG
>NW_008751821.1:570484-582129 GCF_000715545.1 Opisthorchis viverrini | reverse complement strand
TCCCTCCCCCATCCACCTTTATTCTTTTCTTTACAATAAGGCTTTCAAATAAGTCATGGTTGTACGGCAGTGAAGCATTGGTGTTGAGCACTGATGTCATGCTGTCGTTGATGATGATGATGATGATGATGAAGGCGCGTAGAACCAACAGCACTCCTTGGTCAGGTCAAAGGTTGACCACCTCCCTGCTTGCGGCACTCTGGATTTGGCACGCAAAAAAACACTATCTTGGGCAAACGACAGTTCGGCATGCACAATACATGACCTAACCAACGCAGCTTCTAATGCTCGACTCATTCTTCCATAGAAATAGCCATTGCACAATCGAATACTCGCTTTATAAAGGCACTGCCACGGATTCGCCGACACCAAGCTAAACGAGCTATGGTACTAAGACAAGGGTTATCAAAGACCTGAACACATCTCACTTCCGCCGCTTGCAGAGGTGAAGTCTCACAGCCATATAACAATACAGCCCGTCATGTAGCCTGATACACACGTCGCTTGGGATTCGGGGGCACGGCGCCATAAGTGTCTCCAATCAACGAACGCGACTCGAACTTTAGGAATCCGAGCATCGACCTCATCTGTCAAACTACAATTAGAACTCATACAACTTCAGAAATCAGTAAGACGATGCGCAATTTGGAGTCCTTGTATCTAGACCGCAGTGGTTGCGTGTCCAAGAGCGTACAAAGCACATGCCGAAGGTACTAAATCCCTCAAGACATCCCAGGACAGCGTTTCTTTCGGTCTATAAAAAGTTTTCTATTTGAATAAACCTTAAGTACTATGGTTGCCAGAGAAGAGGAACGTGTCCGTAATTTGGAAAAGAATTGCATAGAAGTCGGAATAGTCGCACTTACTTCAAGGCCGTCAGCAAACAGCGACAAAATGCGTCCCAACGATCGCTGCACTGAGCCGTAAGTATCTTCAGTGTATGAGGCTAAGGTAAGGCAAGCCAGAATTTCAATGGCCCAGATTAACGACTGTCCACCGGTGTAAACCTGAGTTGACGTAGACACATCTTCGAGAGGTCCTGCAAATAAGTCTGCGGTGATGGCATACGGTATATCAGACTTGAGCGATTGTAAAAGAGGCAGTTTTGATGCCACCTTCGACGCCTGGAGATGAGAAACGGTACACCACAAAGATACAATCATTGAATATGATGCCATCCAGACGGAATATTTCTATTCTATGTAAGGTTCCACTCTCAGTTAATCTTTACCATGGATCACCCGAACTCGGTCAACTAGGACACAAAGCATCTCTGGATTACTTGGAGTGGTTACTACTTGCATTTCTCAAGCTCTGAACCGATTGCATAGAGATATGGCCTGGTAGGACCTTCTTTTACAGGGGCGGGTGGATGGGTAGCACATAGGAGACGACAGACAACGAGGAGCTCCTAGGGAAGGTTATATTATCAAATAGCTACTCTGGCCGTTATACTGCAATTCATAACAAATTAAAAACAAGCTTCTCCCGTGGCTCATGAGGCACAGGAGAACAGTACATTCCTTCGCTTGCAGCTTAAAGATGATGCAGTAAGTGGCCTCAAGCACAAAGTGATGCCCGTTTTAAGTCACGTCCATCTGGCTGCACGGTTGCATCTAGCGGACCCCACTAAAGGACCCCCGTTGCACGAGCGAACAAATAGTTCGTCCGCTCTTTCGCTCTCCAGTGTAGTCTCTCAATTGACGTGCAGTTGCAGTAACACATAATGGCAGAACACACCAGCATCTATTCTCCTGTGCGTCTGAGTACATCGCGAAGTGGGTGATGTAGTTGATGTAGCCACCAAATTGCACGGGTCAGAGGTCAAACTGAAACCTACAGTCATCGATCGTGAGGCGTTTCCTTGGCTATTGCAATGAACTCACAGACTGATTTTGAGTTTTGCTACGAAATCCAAACCCTCTAGGTTCTGTTACTACTCGAGGCCAAATTAATGACTTATCAACCAGCGCTGTGTGCGCAAAAAGTGTTGACTCGGACATGGTTTCCATCATTTGCTGAATTTTGCTGAGTTTCGTAGTGGCTGTCTTTCGCCTTGCTTTATAATGCTTGTTACACATTGGCTTTTGAAGGCAGCTTGGGGAATTTCAACATGCCGCGACATATGCCTTCTCTCTGATCTGGTCTAAAGTAGAACCAACATTATCAAGCGAATCTATGGACATCCGTTGATAAAAATTAGGGGTATGAAGTCGTAATAAGTTCTTGTTGTTTATACAGGACGTGAGATGTCCCGGTTTTTATTAAATCACTTAAAGCCATACTCCGTCAGTCACCAGTTGGTTCACAATTTCACCCGGGAAATTAATAGTATTTCTGACAGTCAATTTATGCATGCTACAAATTTTGTCAGACGACGATATTGATTCCCATACTGTACATTCTGAGGTTCTCGTTTGCATTGGTATTGTGGAATCCGTGAACCCGTTGACTGCTTTGCCAGTGAGCTAAAAGCCACACTAGTCAAACAGTGTAAATACGTGCCGGTGATCAATGGGGGAATTGCTGCACATTGCGAACAGGTAATAAAAATAGACGTCGAGAGCACCTCACAAAAACCAGACTTCCTACCACCAAATTCTGTCATTCGTATGACGAGGATCTTAGCATGAGGAGGTAAAGATATGTGTAACTGAAGCAAATCAGCACATTTTGATTGCTGCAACGTTATAACCAGTATGAATAACAAACCCATCAACATCAGTGGGTATATACCAAAGGGTAAGGAGTGTAGATGATCTGTCCTTCCCCAATACTCATTGGCGGATACTAGTCTACAGGATATGGTATCACGCGGACGATTGCCTAACTACACAAATTGGGCTTGATGTTGAACACATTAAGACTGACTCATTTGATGATCGCGAAATCCTAAGGATGGAAGTTGTTTTATGTGGTGCTAGTAATCCTATGGGACACATATGAGGGAAACAAGCTTAAAAATTCATTGCCAATGTGGAGGAACCTACCCGAACACAAAGAATGTTAACTGCTTCTCCAAGTTCACGACGCGCGAGAGAATCCACCAACGACGGGCATTCATCAGTGCAGGATAGGGCATTCCTAGGTGTAAGTTGTACAACAGAGCCGATTCCAAGTCTCTGACGGACTTGCGTCCGAAATGAAGCAGGCAAATGATCCTGATACTTCACTTCAAAGGGTGGTATTGCCACTGTATCATAGAAATAATGGGAATTGAGCGGAAAATACGAGCAGGATGGTCAGATTGAAATTCCCGAAGAAGCTAGACAACAGTAATCTATCAACTCAGCGACCCTACGACCCTACTAACTCAGTAAGTTGTTCATACTAAACTAGAGTGCTTGAAAACCAGAAGGCTACCAACAAAGGCGTCCTCGCCACTCGGAATAATAAAACGTGTACTGCAACCTTAGAAACATGACCTTAAGACCTTATTAAGACCTATTTATTTTATATTTGCTGAGACGTGGCACATGCCTCTGTTGAAAAACCCTGAGTAATTTTTACTTTCTATTATTATGAATATCTTGCAACGAGGGTTTTGCAGGATTTTCGACATACAAATTTGTGGTGCGCTAAGTAAGCATGCCTGACACGACTGCTATGCCTGATTATTCTTGGAACAAAGACACTATATCTGAGACATAATTTAATTAGAGCTCAGCAGTGGTGCATATTCCAAGTCGTAAACAAGGTTCGCAAGCCAGGCACCTTGTACATGAAGTAAGCGCATTTGACCGCCATTTATCAGCAAAAGCCGAAAGTATCTGAGTTATTCCGCGACTAAGGGGCAAACTCACTGGCCGGAAGGTCCGTGGTTCGATTCCAACCTCAGCATCTCGACTGCTCTTAACTAAGCTTGGACGACCTGGCCGCGGTTTTTCAGCGGTGAAGCATCAGCTTCGACAATGATTTGTGGTCTATGATGGTGATTTGGGAAGAAACGTATATATCAACCACTAACCGAACTTCGGAAAACACGCCACACCCATGTAGTGTCTCACTGGCCGAAGGTCCGTGGTTCGATTCCAACCTCAGCATCTCGACTGCTCTTAACTAAGCTTGGACGACCTGGCCGCGGTTTTTCAGCGGTGAAGCATCAGCTTCGACAATGATTTGTGGTCTATGATGGTGATTTGGGAAGAAACGTATATATCAACCACTAACCGAACTTCGGAAAACACGCCACACCCATGTAGTGTTTTATGGATGAATTCTATCGGAATTCACATTTGCGCACTTTATAGACCGTTTTTCTCACGCTATATAGCTACATTATGAACATTAGGCAATCGATATCGGGATTGCTGGTACCATGTTTTGTGGTTACAATCACACGGTTATTTATAAATTGAGTAATCCGAGGCATCTCGGCCGTTGTACCTCTTTCGGATTGAAAAAGATAAATACATCATGGCCACACCTTGACGATATGGTTTTTGTAGGCTAACTTGTAAACCACTGTTGAATTAAGTACCCCCGGTGCTCGATATGCTAGCATCATCGGCTTCATTAGAATCGGCGCAAACCATAGGTATGAAGCAGTCTTAGTTATTCCGGGATACGTTTATACTTGGACTGTTAGGAATGTTACTTTAGGTAAGCATTAGCATCAGTCCTCTGCACATCTAACCGGAGGGAACCACGAGGACTAGGAAAGTTCCGGATTACTCTGATCGGAAAGACAGGGTGAAGTTTGAAACGTCTTGTGGTCAGTAGATCGCATCTCAACCGCCAGTCACCTTGGGCAACAGAAGCATTGGAAATCAAAGATAAAATATGCGACGACTTATAGTTCGTCTAACAGTAAATTGCCCAAATCTGGAATGTACCACACTCTATCGCTCAAAACAACCCAGCTAACATAATTGATAGTGTTTTTGTACAGCTGACGTGCATGTGAAAAAAATAACACTTCATTAAGCATTGCTAGGTTGCTAGCACCAAAAATCAGAAAGTGAAAATATTATACGCGGTATGTAGTTCGGGTGAGTTCATTTGTTGTTAATCTGTTCGCCGAGCTTGGTAATGCGCACCCAAAAGCGCACTGATGATTTCTCCTCGTATGGTAACGAAACGTTTGCAGGCCAATTACCAAGCTCGGCGAACAGATCAACGGCCATTTGTACTAGCCAGTGTAGTAGTGATTTTGGGTTAATGAGCAATTGGATATCCCACATTGACCTCGACTTGGATTACGGGTATGTCATTCTGCCAACTCGTTGTATCACAGGTCGAAGACATTCGGCTAGTAGCAGTTGTTGAGAATAAAGGCCGCAAGAATCGGCCAATTCGCTATTAATCGCGGTGAAGCGAAAACGAGGAAATGAATGGAGACGAAAAATCTACCTGATGTTGTTTTGGACATCACATCGGCGTTCGCACGATGCACCTTGGTGATAAACTGTTCAATAACCGAAGTTGACCAACTACTAATTTGACGCCAAAGAAGAGGTCGACCACCTGAAACAGACATACGAGAGAATATCAAAATCATACAAGTTATGAAGATGACCTTTGGCAATTTGCTGCTAATAGGCTTACCAAGCGTGTTGAGTGAGAATACAGATGCTCTAGCAGAGGGATCGATCGCAACGAGGTCAGCAAGACGCTCCAAAGCCAAGTTCTGTTACAGTCACAATCAAATCATTCCTGACAATGCATATTACCTTTTCAATGGGTGTGGACGATTGGTAGAAGACGTTAAGTGCCGATTCTGGTGTCTTTATTATCGTACTCACTGATGAAGCAAGTGGCTTGAAAATGGAGAATGGAAATGGAAAGACGAGGTACCTTCGAAAACTGCCACTTCAAAATACTAAGTGCACAGCTCCAGGAGAATTGCAGATGAAAGCCCACCACAAACAGTAGGAGGAACATACGAATGTCAAGCAGAAGCCACAGTAGTGGTAAACTAAAATACAAGCAGTCCTTAATAGGATTATAACAAACCTACCGCTGTTGCCGAAGACCACAAAAAGGTTTGGGACACAACGCATACAGTGGAATGAAATAGAGAACACGTCCGACTGTTGTTAGAGCTCTCTGGACAGTATGCTCACCCACAATCTCAGGCAACCTTGCCTGGCAGAAGCTGATCAAGTGTTTGTCAGGAGTAACTTACAGGCGTGTGGGAATACAATAATGTCAGCCGATTGAAAATGACCAAGGTCACGGAGGACACGAAGCCCATAAATGCACCATAAGATACCAGACAATGAGCGCGCTGGTTAAATGTGAAGCTGCATGGGTAGAAAAGGGTAAAAGAGTGGAAAACTTACAACTGTGTATCACTAAAGATCGAGGCATATTTCGATGGTGCCAATACATGAAGAACAAAAAGCGTGTCCAAGCCTGCCAAACCTGCGCTCAACAGCAACATTTGGATACTGTTCCAAAGTATATTGGTGCCCAGTTGATAATATTTCCGAGCAACACGGTCGGCCACTGAAAATATTTGACAGAAAACCAAACGAACCAGATATCCGGATATAAAATAATATCGTTATGGAGGATACGATCAAACAGTTACACGTGTATGATAGAAGTTGACCTATTGATAATACGTCCCAGAGCGTATCTTTGAATTGGAGTAAAAGACAACCCACTGCTTACCAGTAACCCACCGCCAGGGATAGGTTAAGCGAATATGCCCAACACATGCAAAACTGAATAAACTAAGCGTACTCACACCCGCCGACAACAAGCAAGAGAACATCAACCTGAAATAAATTTCCTGAATGAGGATGGTAGCGCTTCTGTAAGTGGAGGGCTTACCTGCTGAACCGCCGACATTGAACATGAGCTGGTCATGAGGTGCAATGAATGAAGATGCTCCGGCGAAAGAGACCTGGNCTTCCCTGCTACACCGCCGACATTGAACATGAGCTGGTCATGAGGTGCAATGAATGAAGATGCTCCGGCGAAAGAAACCTGGAAAAAACAATTTGTCAGGATAACAGGCGGGAATATGGTCAGAAAGGGACAGGATGTAAGCTAACTCGCTCAGATGGATGATCGCCTGGCAACAGAGCAGACTGATGATAAACACAAAAATACAGGAAAACAGTTGGCCACGGATCCTGTTGAGGCTAAATTTGCACAATCCATCCTATTACCATCACCTTCAAGTAGACAGCGGTGTTACGTATCCGTAAATATCAACCACCTTAACCTGGAAGGCTTTGTTCACTGCTTGGGGGATTCAGACAAGCTACCAATAACTTTATAGGCTGAGTACAGTTGATGCCTGCTATTCTAAGAAGATGCAGTGATAATTGAAGTCCTCCGGCCCAGAGGCGCAAGTTTCATCTGACACAAAATTTTTCTCATTGTTGCTTTGTAAACAGTGAAAATCTTTTACCAGTTCAGTTCGGTTTCCCAACCATGAACCGTCGCGTTTGTGTGGAGGGGTTCGGATGGGTGGTGTAGGATGGAGGTACAGAACATCTTGAAGGGAAAAAGAAAAAGAAAAGCGGTTCATGAGTAAGGATAAGAGAATATATGCACCACTGATTGCGTGGCATCGCCAGTTGATATGATGGGTGTCTGATAAATCAAACTAACGGACAATATGCACCAAAGGTCCTTTGTTCATGCCCCGATTCAAGGTCATACACGATTCACTTTATGGTATCTTCCAGTCGAAACCTGTCTCAGCAGACAGGCCACGACGAGGAAGTCGAACGCCTGGCACACGAAGCACACGGCCGACCAAGTAAGTTGGTGCGGCCCAAACAACTCGTGAACCGGACAGGCATTTGGTTGTTGAGACGACGTATTTGTCGCACTTCAGCACTGCTGATTCGATGTTGCCATGATACACGTTCAATGCAAGACACCGACGGTCACAAATAAGCAATCTTCACAGCCGACGGACGCGTAGCGGACCCTCTTTCACTGACGGGCTAATGCCATGCCGAACTCACGAGGTACCCAGTTTGAAGAAGAGGACTGGCTTTGGCGATTCTAGCATTCACTTTATCGGTAATGCTGTCGTCTGTCATGATATAACTATTAAGCTAAGTGGATCTATCCATCACCTCTAGTGATTCTGATGCCGTGACCAGCTTCGGTGCACTGGGCCAGTCTTGCAATAGCATTTTACACTTCGAAGGTTCAAACGGTATACTTGAATTATTTAATGCATTTTGTGTCTGAATGGAATCTGAACAACGTAGCGCAATATCATTTGCATAACTGGAGTCTATAAGACCTTCCTCGGCAGAAGTGGCACGCCAGAAGTGGGTGATATAACAAAAGTTTCTACGATAACTAAATCCATTAAGAAGTTCACGGAAGGTGACAAATGGTGTCACCAGGTAGTGTCCAATACTTTACATTGATCTTCAAGCGCTAACTTGAATAAAAGGATTGGAGGAAGGTGACAAAACTAGTTGGCAAAAATTTGAAGGGAAAATCGTCACAGAGCAGCGCAATACACAGAGTCCAAAGCTATTTGAAGTTTAAGATGGTAATATTTAACCTTCTGTATGTTGTCTCAATGTAAGGCGAATCCACGGCCCAGAAGAAACCTAGATTGTTTTTGAAATCGATCGTCCAGCTGCAACAACCTTTTAGTGCCTAGGTGGAATACCATCCGAAAGAAACACGAGGGCTGAGAAACCGCAAGGTTGCCCAAGCTTAAGGGCGCAGCCGAGATAACTCGTTTCGGTTCGAAATAATGACCTTTCGGCACGCCTTAACCATTAGGATATCTCGAGCTCTTTTTTGGAAACAGGAGAAAATCGCTCGGTGACTAACTGCTATGCCACCAGGAGGCACTAGGGTTTGGATATTGTTAGATTGCTCAAGCCAAGACAGGGGAAGTCAAGAGGGAGAGGTCGGGTTCGAACTACGGACCTTCCGGCCGGTAAACTCGCACTGTAACCACTAAGCCATCTCGCCATCCACCATTTCTGTGGTATTTCATTCGCCTCCGAAATGCTCCGCATGAATTTTGACAGACCGTGAATGAGTCCTCATCTATGCTTATACAGGACACTGGTATGTTTCACTCGTTTTTTCGACTTCACCTCCTGTTCATTCCTCATTAAGAAGATGGTACTACGTTGAGCGTCATGCCGAGCACTTCGGACCAGCCGGATAGCTCCGCCAACTAAAGTAAGAGGAAGTACTTGAAATGAACTTTTGAGCCATCTTCGTCTTCACTGGCCGGGTTCCTCGGTCCGGTGTTGCGGATAAGTTGGAGAAGAGTTCAACTAATTCCAACTGCCACCGCATTTTCTAGTTATCTGGCTTTCCTTAGCCGCCAATCCTTACGGTCAGTTTTGATGTCGCGGGTCAGGCGTCTTATTGGAGATAACTTCACTGGAAGGCATCGTCGTCCTGGTGAAACCACCGTCCTGATAGGGGATATAAAATGCAGTGAGATCCGGCTTGAATAGGACTATAGCCTCAATTTTGGCTGCACAAATTTGAATATCAGGTTCACAGTAATTCGGATTTCGAATTAGTTCTCACCTGTCCGACCAGTTGGTATGGCGTTCGAAAGTTGTCAAGACACTTTCTGCTGAGACTTCGTTGAAAACCGAAGCTGATCCTCTTAGGCGTTTGAGAACGAAGTATAACGAAAACACAAACCATAAGATCATGACTCTGTACATGCGTCCCAAAAGAAGCGACAGACATGAACACAAGGATGCCGTCTACAGCTAATTGCTATAAGTTTCGACGGAGCGCGCGATTAATTAGGTTCGGAGGGCGCTAGGTAACGCGATGCTCATGTTTCTGCCGAAACCGCATGTTTGTGACGGACGAATAGTTTTTGAAAGCGATCACCACTGTCCGCTCAGGGAACGCCTACTAGAAATCTCCCTCATAGACAACTATCATTCATGCCGATCCCCTCCCCTCCCGAGAAAACACACAGCGGTAGCACCTTTCGACGCCCAACCGCCATGCCACTCGAGAGAAGCACGAGGACTGGGATACTGCCAGCCTAGATAGAAATCCAGATGCGGAAGTCGGGTTCGAACCGCGGACCTTCTGGTCAGCACATTCGCGCTCAAACTATAAGGCCATCTTGTCCTCCAAAACTAAGCGTTCAGATCCCCGACCGGAATAGTGAAATCCATGCATTAGACTATCTGTAAAAGTTTCGAAGGTTTTCTCTAAAAACAACCTCGACAGTGTCAATGCAGTTGTTGGGTCTTGTACGAGGAAAACGGACAGACTTGGGGATTTGGGACTGTGGGTTTGAATTCTGACAGACCTAGCCAGACCAACTACACACAGCCGGCTGTTCTTAGAAATCCAGTCAAACGGACAGCCTTTAACTCAGGCACTCAACACAATACTCACACCACTGCGACTACAGAGACCCATTTCTGGATCGCGTGACACCCGGAGAGTAACTGTGGATAACCTGAGTTGCTTCGGACGGTGCTCAGACGTACTGTTGTAGTAGTGTCCCGTGTGCGTGCTTCGGAGACGCAGAGCACGCCGACTTTTGAAAAGGGCGTTGGCAAAGGTCTGTTGACCTATCTGACAGGGAGCACGGACATCAGAAGCGGCTACGTTGAGCAGACTCCGTATTGCATGGCTTGGTTTTATTTTTCTGGGTAGATGACAAGAAATTAATGTTAAAGAGATGAAAAAAGGATTAATATTGGGATGGGCAGCGATTACAGTTGGAGCTGACAAACTTAGCGGAACAACCGGTGTCACTAGACTGCAAGGTCAAATGTCACTTCCCTGTTGCCGAGACGAAGGAACTGGGCTTGTTCACAGCACTGTACATTGAGGCCTCCATTTCCAACCCGAAGCGCTGCCCGTAGTCTCAGACTTAACAGTCTGGTCCACGAGACAGGTGTTAGGGTTTTCTTGGAAAACCACGCCCGGAGCCAATGACTCGACAGTGTAATCTACTTGTGGAAGGCTCGCCTAATCTGAGGTGCAGGAATCAATACAGAGCTTCTAGTCAGAGTGCACACAGCAGCATCACACTCTGGTTTTATATGTATTTCAACCATGTTGAAGAATGGGCAGGGGATTATGGTCAGCCGTTGGGTGGGTCTGAAGGAAAAACCTTAATGTTTTCACACTCCCATTTCATAGAGTAGTATGGTGCTGCACTCCCATCACATCGCATTATGATTACTCGTAGTATAGGCAATTGTTGCCCTTTGTCTGGTTGCACCACACTAACCTAAACATGCACCAACCATTCCATGAGGCGATTTCTGCACCACTGAAGCAGTTGTTTGCCAATACCATCATCATCATCATCATCATCATCAACGACAGCATGACATCAGTGCTCAACACCAATGCTTCACTGCCGTATAGCCATGACTTATTTGAAAGCCTTATTGTAAAGAAAAGAATAAAGGTGGATCGGGGAGGGAATTAGTGCTAGCTTAACACAATCATTCAGAGGTGCCTACACCTCCAGACATTCACTCAGGCAATCTGGACAGGAACTGACAACAAGAACGCCACTGACATCGGTTGGCAGCCATATCTTGTAGTGTCTCCAACCAGGCACAGTGAGGATCACGCGGTCCCCATCCTGGAAGGCGAGTAGCACCGACAGCACCCAAGCGTTTCGTGATCTCCTTCATACTCCTCTGCCAGGTCATGGATTGGCCACCTCTCTGTTTACGCCACTCCGAATTGGG